>NC_143103.1:10715000-10970181 GCF_061535455.1 Colias philodice
TACATATCCATACTAATATTATAAATGCGAAAGTAACTCTGTCTGTCTGTCTGTCTGTTACTCAATCACGCCTTAACTACTGAACCAATTTGCATGAAATTTGGTATAGAGATATTTTGATACCCGAGAAAGGACATAGGATAGGTTTTATCCCGGAAATCCTACGGGAACGGGTTTTTCTTTGAAAACGCGGGTGAAGCCGCGGGCGGAAAGCTAGTTATTTATATGTGCTATTTATCAAAAAGGGTTGATGTCGGTGCACGGGCTTAATACTAAGTGCTTAATGTTCGGCACCAACTTCAAACCTTTTTAATAAATAGCACATCCATACTAATATTATAAATGCGAAAGTAACTCTGTCTGTCTGTCTGTTACTCAATCACGCCTTAACTACTGAACCAATTTGCATGAAATTTGGTATAGAGATATTTTGATACCCGAGAAAGGACATAGGCCACTTTTTATTGCGAAATATGTACCACGGGCGAAGCCGGGGCGGACCGCTAGTTAATTAATAAATGACTTTTCAAACTCAAACTCAAACATTTATTTATTCAATTAGACTACTATTTAGTAGCACTTTCGAATCGTCATTACATTATTACATAAGTATTTTTAACATTTACCACCGATTCGGAAAGCAGTACCTATCTATGGAGAAGAATCGGCAAGAAACTCCATAGTTGCTCTTTTAAAATCATGTCCATATTAATATTTAAAACTTTTTAACTTTAAAACTGATTACTTACTACAATTACTACGATAACGATATTAATTTTTTTTTCTACTACTTTTTCTTCTATCACTATCTACTTACTATGTACCATACCATACCTTAGGCGTAGTGACTCTGGGTTTGGAGCCTCCAATAGCACCAGGCAGGATGGAGCCCGTCTCGTGGTAGCGCGCCAGGATCTTGGACACGCAGCCGTGAGACACGCGCAGCTGTCGGCTGATATCGCACGGCCTGGAAGTAGGTACTGGTTTGAGTCATTTTTCACATTTACTAGCTTTTTTTCCCTTTAAATATATTAAAAATTCCCTTGGGAATGGGATATTTCATGACGATAAAATTTCTTATTAATGCGATATTAGGCTACTGCCTATATTACTAGACAGATAGAAGAAGAAGAAGAATACTTCGTCAGGAAAACGACATATCCAACAACTAAAAACTGTAATAACATTTACCAGCGTACTTGGTCAGCGTATTAGAATGGCTTATAGGATGCTAGTGTCCTAACACATTCCTTATGGTAATATGAATACACAAGCTCACCTGATGCCCAGCTGAGCCAGCTCCACGATGCGCAGGCGCACGGCGTTGGGCAGCGGGCGGCCGTTCACGAACACGCCGCCCAGCTGGTTCACCTCGCCGTACTGCTGGCCCCCCGCGCCCGACATCGGGCTTCCCATTGCGTTTGCATTTGGATCTGTAAAGAAAAAGCATTTTAGTATGGAAATATCAAATAGGCTAATAACTTCGTGAGATGTAACAAAGAACAGACTTTTACTAAAATAAATTTTTTGGACGGTCACATCTTCTATCTCCAGATACTAAGTTATCCTCATTACGCAACAGCCTGTATGTACAAACAGCTGAAGAATCGCGATTATGAGCAGTTCAAGGAGTATTAAACTTTCCGAGCTAGTAAGAATTATTTTTTGTATTAATAAAATGATTAATGAGATGATTACGTTTTAAGAAAAACGAAGCAAGAACTCAAAAATGTACCAATCATACGTTTAAAATCCTTAATCTAACATCCCACTAACACCACAGTGCACTAATTGCATACAATATAGCAGTCTAATTCCGAGTGCAGTATTTACGCGACAATTTGTTAACGTGTGGCCGGTGACAGATGCTGATGTATCGAGCGTCTTCCTTTTGTGTGGTAATTGTGGGCTGGTGCGGAATTTAACACGGAGATGGATTTAATTCCAGATACAGACGTGTTGTCTTTATGTTGTAGTAAGATTTAAATGTAAAATTTAAAGAACCAGTCGATTGCACCCGGGATAACAAATAGCCTATATTACTGGCTTAAAAAATTGCGTTCTAATGATAAATGAATTCATATATTTTGTACTAAACCAATCCAAAAGAACAGTTTTTTCTGCGTAGAAACTGCTTTCCGAATCGGTGGTAAATAGTTAAACTACCATGTTATGACGATTCAAAAGTGCTTCTGGACTAAGTTTATTGAATAAAAAAAGACGGGTTGCACTCCGGGAGTGCCGGCAGAAGTGAAAACTTGATTATTAACGTTGAGCATGTTTGATATTTTGGAATGGTATCCGTCTTACGCTTTTTCGATCAGCTCACGTGTCCTGACGCGAGTTTAAGATTTTATACCCATTACAGAAAAAGTGCTCAACGCCGCTAAAGAAGTTTTCACTTCAAAAATTGAGAGTTTGATAACTCCTTGCCTCTGTCAATTGTATCAGACAAATAATTTGAATAGCTTTAAACCACCTTTAAACAAAATTTGACACCTAAACTCGGCTGATTCATAAAATCTCTTCACTTAAGGTCACTTAAGGGTATGAAAAAATAGTTTACGACCATATTCCCAGACCTGCTGAACATACAAAAATCATAAAACGCGGCCACGCCGTTTTGGAGGAATCTGGTTACAAACACTATAAAACGAAAAGTTTATTTGCGGAGGTAACGAATAAATTAAAATAATATAGAAAAAAAAATTAAAAACAAACGATTTTCAATTCATTTTATCCACTTTATTGAAGCATGTTCTCAAAATTCAAAGTACTTTGCTATGTAGGTACTTGGACCTTGATATAGTGAAATGAAATTCTTAATTATTCCATGTCCCTATATGTTTAAGAAATTGACATACCCAAGGATAAATATTAAAGTTTTATATAATTATTAATAATTTGATTATCTCCAATTATATCGATTGCAAATCTCATAAGTCCGAATTTTATGCAGTCAACCATGATAAATATCATCATAGGTAATTATTTATGTTACAGATAGCCATCCTGCTACGCCCGCCTTGGACCGGAATAAAAATGAAAATATATCTTTAGCCTAGGCACAGAAAATAAAATATATGCCTAGGTAACTAAATAAACCTCCTAAACATATAGTATTCTAATGGTAAACATATTTATTAAATCGGTTGAACAGATTCTGAGTTAATTCGTAACAACACTTGTATTTAAAATAATAATAATAATAGTTAAAAAAAACAAAAAAACACGCTTTTTTAATAATTTTATCAAATTAGTGTATTGTCATCGGTCCTCAATAAATCTACAAAGTTTGAACGAAATCTGGCCGTTTAAAGTGGGTCAAAATCGCGCCCAAAGAAGTCGGTTACTTACAAACAAACAAACATACAGGTGAAGCTAATATAAAGCGTGTAAAAAGGCTTGAATCTTTCACATTCAGAAATACCGCGACAAATGATTCCGCTCTCTAATGCAAATAAAAAAGGCCGCCCTTACACAAAACACTGATCATTAACTAATTGCTACGGATGGCTTGCGCATCGCGTGTCGAAATGTGACAGCTGTCACTGTCATCGTGACAGCTCGCGTCACAATGACAGCCGGATGCAATACAATCCGAACGGGAGGAGAATAATTAGCTTTACAAATCGATTTATCATGTTTAACCTGTGCTTTTGAGCACTTATTTAAAGTGAACAAAGTATACCACGACTACTAAGAAGGTCGTCGTCGTTCGGTCCTTAGATGAGAGAAGTCTTGTATTCTGTAATTTCATTTCAAATTGACCAAATCACGCTTAAATTATATTCTTTATACCAAAAGTATTTATTAAAACGTTTAAATATAGCATTTAAGTCGGTTTACTATACCTATTCATTAACAAATCATCACGTTATGGCTATCTATTTTTTACTCAGCCGGCAAGATGAATGGCCTGCAAACGTCCACATGTGGCCAGAACACACCCACTGACATGGCTGCGGCAATCCGCGCCAATTTGCTGCGAATATGCGTTTTTTTTGTTTGTTGAAAAGAGAACTTTTGTAGTGTTTAAGTATGGTGTTATATTTGTAACTTTTATAAGTTTTGAACATAATTAATTGCATTAGATCGGTAAGAAGGTATCACAAAATGGCAAAGGTATAATTTGATAAAGTTGAATGAACATTAGTAAATCGACATTTATGTGGATAACTTTGTGATAATTTTTTGCGTTTGCCGTATTAACTATGGCCTATAGCCTATAGGTACCTACCATGTACCTACGTACCAATTGGAATCACCATTCTTGTATCTCCATGTACACATTTGATATTTTCTATACCTAGATACATAGACGTCCTCCAACTTAAAATCTATGAATGAACATCAACAAATGCAACTAGTGCATAACTTGCAAATTGTCACAAAGGCCGGAGGACGCACGTGCGGTTCTATGAAGAGCCCCGCCCTCTCAGTGCAAAGGCGCTGACGTCGCGGGAGGCCTAATATTCTATACTTTATTTTATACTAGCTTTCCGCCCGCGGCTTCACCCGCGATTTCAAAGAAAAATGAAATGGCTGCGTTAACGTGCATATGTCTGCGATGACTGAATAATTAGCGTTATATTTCATGTTATTAGGTACCTACCTACCAAGTCACAGATGATGAGATCTTCAACATATTTGCCACCTAGATCTTTTCACAAATGAGCTACTTACAAAATATAAAAATTGTCTAGAAAATAACACGATCCCGTCGGTCATCACTGAAAGCGGCTCGACGGAAGCGGCTCTTTTTTTCTCGAGATAAACGTTTGGTTTTGTCACGATAAAAGTGGTTTATCGCAGATAAAACCAAAACTAAAAGTAATTACACAAAATGCTCTGACAAATATCTTGCAAATGTTTTAATATAATTGTTTATGAAAAAAAAATCATAATAAGTATTACCATGTCAAGTAGAAAACGTAAAAGTGTGAAAATTAGAGCTAACTTGGTGATTTTTTTTATCGAGTCAATTTTAATATTTTATGTTTTTGATTGAACAGAATCGTTGAACATAATATCATCTAGTTTGATACATATTTTATTTTTTAGATTTGGTCTTGAATATTACACGTATCATCTAGGGTAAAAGCCGGATAGTTGCGCCAGTGGGATACTTGCCGCAGTTTCGAATACACTATGTTACGGACATTAGTGGCAATAACACTTTACTATAGTTGTAAGTACCCCTCCCGCAGACCTCAGTGCCACGTCAATCGTTTGTGTAGACGCACGCGTTCCATCTGTGCGAGCGAAATTGTTCCGCGGTGAAACTTCGATAGGCGTTGAAACTATATTGGTAAGTCATTTGTATTGAATATTTTTGTTACTAATTGTGATTTCAATATAGTTTATGTTTCTTTGCGTGCATTAGACTTTAAATTATACTGTTAATTACATTTTATTGCAAAATATTGTTGATTTATTTCGCAAATAAAAAGGGCAAGTATCCGTATCAAAAAGGATAGTCGCCTTAGAAACTTGTGCGGATAGTTGCTCTCGGGGCAACTATCTGCAACTAAAAATTCTTTCACTAGCAAATATTAATATTATTGCGTTTTTATTGGTAATAAGGCATCTCCGTGCCGGTACAATATTCATTTCGCTAATTTTTTATTTAACTTCCAGGAAAATACCCTGTCCTTGATTTTGAAAATGAAAAAAGACTAGTGACTCATATACGCTCATATAAAGCTCGGAGACGCAGGATTTCCTCCTGAAAGAAATACAATTCGTCAGCTAGCTTACCAGTTTGCCGAAAATTTGGGGTTAAAGTATAACGGCTGGGCCACAATGGTTAAAAAGCTTTCTGGAAAGAAATCCCGAAATAGTTTTGAGGCAAGCTGAGGGTTTATCAATTGAAAGAGCGAGGGGTCTCAACAAGAAGACGTTGCAAAATTTTTTGATCTACTTATTACCTACTGTCTTAACTGAGAATGAATTGCTGGTTAAACCAGATGGAATATTTAATATGGATGAAACTGTATTGCATGCGATGTGGAAAGATGAAATCCCTCGCTTCTGATGATTAATGCCAAAGTTGATTGCCATATTCTTCTTCTATCTATATAATAAATATCAGTAATTTTACTAATATGTGATTATAACTAATTTAGAGGCTATTTTTGTTATATTGTTATAGTTTTATAGCAAAAAAATGTATAATGTTGATTAGTTCTTAATTAAAAAGCAAAACAAATAATAAAGACTGATTAAGTGAATTGATATAAATTTGTTTTTATTTAAAAAAAAT
The DNA here is from genome assembly GCF_061535455.1 of Colias philodice. Taxonomy (NCBI): domain Eukaryota; kingdom Metazoa; phylum Arthropoda; class Insecta; order Lepidoptera; family Pieridae; genus Colias; species Colias philodice. The sequence goes on from NC_143103.1 coordinate 10,721,266, forward strand.
ATTGTGAGGCATCTATCCCCTCACGAGGCAAGTATCCTCTGAAGTATTATTTACGATAGGCAACTATCCGCTAGATTAGGCAACTATCCTTCATTTGAGAGGTCAAATAAAACAGGATTTACTCAAAACCTTTAATAATTATGTTTAATAAAATAGGCTAATATGATGGTTTAAAGACCTATCTTTTGATATACATGTTTCATTATTCTTATTAAGTACATAATTTTTCATAATATAGCTTTTTTGAAAAGTGGCGCAACTATCCGGCTTTTACCCTAATAGAAGATTGGTAATTTTGCTTTATACGCACCCTTAATGGATTTAAGCTGATAGTTTACCTATAATAGATTATTAGATAGCCATCGCGAATGGGTATTCAGAAAAGAAGAATAATAGGTAGATATGTTCAAGATAATAAATAAAAAACCGGCCAAGTGCGAGTCGGACTCGCGCACCGAGGGTTCCGTACAAACCTGCAAGCTTGAAGGTATTATAGACCTGAGTATTTGGTATGAATTTCAATTTAATACCTCTACGCGTTTATGAGGAAATGGGTAGTAAGTTTAAAATTATTAAAAAAAATATATTATGTGATGTAACTAAAAACTTATGGTTTTCGTAATTTTTCCTTTATCTATGCTATAAGACGTTGCTTCGTACCAAATTTCAAGATTCTGAGTTCACGGGAAGCACCCTGTAGGTTTTGATTCCCTTGCAAGTGTCGAAAATTTGCGGCATAAACGGCTGTATCTTTTGATTGCGTTGGCTTAGAAGTTTGATTTTTTCACAGCTTCAAGGGACAGAAGACCTGAGTAATTGATATAAATTTCAGCTTCATACCTCCACGCGTTCCTGAGAAAAAGGGTCTTGACAGACGGACGGAACCCTAAAAATATTCATAAGTATTTAAATATTAACTGAGTAATTGATATCGTTACTCGATTTAAAATGTGACCCAAATAAAAATTAAAATCACAACACGCACATAAAAATATCAATTTATTAACAAAATAAAAGTGTTAATTAAGATTAAATTATCGCTTTTATGTCTTATTATACACAACTGATAAAGGAAACACCATAAACATCAAAAGCATAAACGTTCAAATTAAACATGATATTTTAGTGGCGTTTCAGAATGTTAACGAACCATTGGTGCCTTTGTTCGGGCTCAAAGCGAGCGCGTTTAACGCGACCAGCGATATATTCGGAGTAATATAAAACCTCAGAAGTTGCGATTAATTCAGCGAAAACACTAGTAACTGTCAACGGAGAAACGTCAAAGAGGCGTCGTAAATTAGACGCGGGAAAGATATTTCCCGCCTCGCCACCCTTTTCGCTCTAACGCGCGGGATGCTGTATTGTGCCGTCCCGCTCTCAAACCAATTAGCATTCAAAGAAGCCGATTCAAAAAGATTCGATTTAACATGTAGTGTTGTCTTTGTTTATTGTTAATTTCATTTGTTTTTATTGCTTCCGTTGTTGTATTAATACGATAAGATAAGAGCTAAAGAGCAAATCCGAAAAAAAAAATTAAAGCGTTTTTGTAATGATTTAACTTATACCTATTATGATCTTGTTTAGATGAGATTAACACATAAGATACATAAGATTATATTTAGTGATTCAGAACGCATTTATAAATCTACATGCATTCCCAGTAGGCCAAATTGATATTTTTTTACACCTATAAATTATTTCTCTAACTTGCTTATACCTATAATGATAATTCAAATAAAAGTTAATAAAATACCACACAGCTATGTTGTACACCAGTCACAATACCATAAATACGAACTTCAATTGAAAAAAAAGAAGAGTGTGTGTGCCGAGCACACGTATCAGAAGTGAAACATCTTTGGCAATATTCGAAGATCGGTATCTTTGAATCTTGCCAAAGGTGTTTCACTTCTTTCGAATTCGTTCAAATCGTTGCCTTACTCCATGACGCGGACGTGAACGGTATTGACATGACGCAACCTTGTAATTTTACTCTGAACGCGCCTAAGTAAAGAAGTGTCACTTTAATAACATCGGAATTTACATAAATATGTACCTCTAGGATTCATATTTTTGTTTTGATTAAAAACTTCATAATATCGATAAATCGACCAAAAAATGCGCACCTCACTATGAAAGAGGATAGTGTTGTCGATACAACACCGCATTCGACGCATAAATTATTCGTTTTACACTTTATTAGTTGTATTTAGTTTATCTTTCAGCGAAAATCGCATGTAAAAAATATTTTTCATATTTTTATTTTATTTTCAGGTCGTAAATAATAAAAGTGTGACACTGCTAATATTATTTATTATCTCAAACACAGAAAATTCCTGAACACAAATACTGCATTATATTGACTGATAAAATCATTTTTTTATTGCGTTTTTATTTTAGCTTCAATTTAAAAGTTATTTTTGAAGTATTTCCGCACGTTTTCCGCCTGAAATCAGAAATGGTTACGATTATGAATGAAACAACAATTATCAATTTAAGTATATGTACCTATGCGATTACTTTCAGCCGGGGATCACCTATTGGAGCCTCGTTAAAAATATACCTATAGTAATAATTAAACTCTATCCAACTGTTTTTGAATTTTCACTGCCGGACTGCGGTATGCATGAAAGATCGATTAAACCATCAAATGTTATTAAAATGGCCAAATAACACGTTCCTTCTTATACATATATTATGTGAAATCGATATAATTCATGGTAGCCAAATTTATTTTTCATATTTCAAAATTCTTATTCTTATTCTTTGTGACCCTAGACAAAATGAGTCGAGATTCTGGTTCCATTGTAAATATGTATAGCGGTAAAGCTAATGTAACAACATTCGACAAATTTGCATTAAAATAAATAATATCTAAATAAATATTTCAGGACAATTTTCACACACGGCACGATCTGATCCCATACTAAACTTTCGCTTGTGTTATGGAAACCAGATGGCTAATAAACATACGTATATATAATTTTTAAATAAATACTTATATAGATAATTAACACCCAGACACAGGGCAAACATCTATGTTCATCACACAAATATTTGCCCCGGGTGGGAATCGAACCCACGACCTCTGGCTTAGAAGGCAGGGCCACAAATACAAAATCATTATAAATGTAATATAATGCAACTGCAACTATTTCGTAGTCTACCACAGTTTAGTAAACTGTAATACGTGGAAGGAATTCTATAAAATACGTAAGATAAACCGTACGTTTTCAAATTCAAATTCATTTATTGCTTGAACACGTACCTACATAAAGTGAAGTCCCATGTCCCCTAGTGGGAGTAAGGGGCAGATGCATTATACATCTGTTTCACTGATCGATTTTCTTTAGGGAAAGGTAGGTCTTCTGTGTCCTGCCAGACCGAGACATTTTTTTTTCTTCGTCTCCACCGGTACAGGACCCCTCGGTGTTACGCTCACGCGTCAACCACTGTACCAAGGAGGTGGTCAACACGTACATAAGATGTCCTCTTATTACAAATAGAGTTGCGTAACAGTGTTCGCCATGTCACAGTATTACAATATCTAGGAAATAATAACGTAATACTGTGGCCATGTCAACTGGCATGAAATCATTTTTATTTTCAATTCTCTCCAAGTCCCTTAGTTTTCTATCAAAATATTTTATAAATACATACATTTTAATTAAACTGATCGAAATCGCATAGCCAACGTCCTTGTTAGCGTTATCGACATTTCAGCAGTTCACAGCTTTACGAGCCTGCGACCAATCGGCGCGCTAATCACTTACCATTACCAGATGTTATGCCCACCGATTTCACTTACCTACGTGCCTACATGTAATTACATTCGTGTTGCGTTGTGGTATATTTGGGTTTTGCTATTTTGTTGTATCGGTTTTAAAATGGTTACCAGCCTGCAGTGTTCACTCTTGTCGCAAACAAATGCCCTTAAACTAAAAAAAAATATCATATCGTGTACCTATGCCTTGAATAGTAAATGGTGTCTATCCCCTATCTGTAGATAAGTTTTATTTTATGTGAATCCATCCTAGTTAGTTAATAATTCATCTAATTACATATCACCATCGCAGTTGTAAAGATGGCTTTTATTTTGGCGTGAAGATTAGGCAGACAATGGCTGAAATCCAGTTAGATATTATATCTTTTGTAAATACTCTTAAAATATTGTTAAGTAATTATTTTCTAACAATTACAAGATATCCATTCAAAAGCTTCTGCATAATCTGCATTGTACAAATATCCACGATACCTACCAACATAATATACCTATTGTAGGTACGTTTTTTTTTAACTTACAATTGTCTGAATATTCAATATCTATATGAAATGAACTAGAATGTTACCTATAATTGCAATATCGTTATTAGAACTACTGTTTATACCTACAATTTGCCGTGTACAAAACAAATAATACGAAAGCTATGACATCACGTGGACCACACACGACGTCTCCAACAAGCCGACAAACGAACCGCACGACAAACAGCTACCGTGTCTGAAGGACCACGTAACTAGATACCCAGTACCTGGTCATCGACGGCTGACTAATTGAGATTTTACCTATGTTTACGGTCTCTATCTATCTAGTTAATTGAAGATTGAAACAGAAGCAATTTAGATGGAAAACAGAAGATATCGTAGTACCTTTAAAGGGCATCATAGCTTTATAGAATAGAATTCGTTGAAAAGCTTTCCGTCCGCGGCTTCGCCCTTGTTTTCAAAGAAAAACTCTCATAGTTCCAGTTCCTGTTGGCAAACATGCTCATAATCTCAATCCATACTAATATTATATAAATGCGAAAGTAACTCTGTCTGTCTGTCTGTTACTCAATCACGCCTTAACTACTGGACCAATTAGAATGAAATTTGGTATAGAGATATTTTGATACCCGAGAAAGGACATAGGCTACCTTTTATTGCGAAATATGTAAGTACCACGGGCGAAGCCGGGGCGGACCGCTAGTTCTCGATAAATATTAAAGAAAATGGTAGCTAGATTATTATATTTTAATCTCGTTAGAAATCCGTTGAAAATCTTTGATTTAAGATTATTGAAATTCTTTGCGCTGAAGAGAATAATAAACCGTCTTCCACGTTACATATTAATATAACCTCACCGTATTGTACTAATTATTCCTGTAAATTAGAATCTCCACCTTTGGCCCAAAATATTTAGTCTATATCCTCGCATAAATTAAGATAAATGAATGCGTATGAGAAATGTCTGGGATTCCTGCGCGCGACGTGTGCCGGTGTGTCCCAGCTGGCCCTTAACCCCAATCAGGGACTATTTGTGGCCCGCTAATTATCGATATCGACCTTAGCACGTGCTTCAAGTTGACAGAAAAGTTATTGCAACCCGAATATTCTGTGCCTGAAGTTAACCAATTTGTTGGTTCACGGCAATTTAGTGGAGTTGCAATTTTGATTTGTATAGACTCGCTAAACGAATTCCGACCATCAACGTTATATCGAATATCGATATTTGGAAAACACAAACATTTAGGTACGGGAAATCGGCCAACTGACACAAATGTACGAGTTGTTTTTGTGAGAATTTAACAAAAACCTAACTTCTTAAAAGTCAGTTGACTCCATTATTTTAATGTAAACAAATAGGTAAATGAATAGGTAAATATAAAAGAAGTGTTCATGTGTTTTTTTCTTAAAAAACCATCGGAATTTTTCCGATTTGATAGAAAATTAAATTGGAGAACTTCAGGCGCCGCCCCGCTGTATACCATGTCTAAAGTTCATCACAAAATAGGTACAAATACTAACCCTTCCTAATTCTCCAACTCAACTAAACACACCGAAACACTATAATCCCCTAAAATCACGCACATCGCTATGGACAGAGGTCATTGGGTTACGAGAGGTCGGCGGCCATTTTGTTGACTCACGTTAATGCGTGCGCAAACATTGCGCGGGAGTGCCTCTTGTGCCCTCCGTACCGCAAGGACGATATTCTCTATTGGTAACTAGCTGGAAACCGCGGCTTTGTTCGTGTTATTTTTTATTTAGAAGTCAATTTACTCTATGCTAGGTTTTTTATATTTAATAGGCGGTTACCTTAATTCAGGTAAGTACCTACCTATTTGAGACTTTAAGAAGATCAAAAGATAAACTTTTTTATAAAGCGCCGCCATAAGTGTCCACACATCACTTTCTTGCAAGACAATAAGATGACCAAACATACAATGGGAAATTCTATTCTTAGTTGTTTCTTAGATTTACTCTATTAAAATTAAATTAAAAGCAATGTTAATAATCGAGCTTCATTCAAGCACACGTAAATTAATTAAATAAATCTAAATAAACAAAGATTCCTTGCTCCTATCAAGCCTTTAATCCAGGTGGTTGTGGACGAATTCTACAAACACCTCGCGGCCTCGTCATTGAAGCGGCTGGACGTTGGGGTTTTGGTCGCTAGGAATCCGACATAACCCACGGCCCTTTCCCAGGGGCCAAAGTTAACGTGACCAAGTCTAAAAATCTCCAAATAATTGTCCCAACTAATTGCAAGTAAATGAATGACGCGCAAGAGCGATGCTCCAATATTTGTCGATACTCTTTCGGTAGCGTTTGCTCTGCTCTCCGCCGCCATCTTAAAACAACAACCTGTCCAAATGTTGTGTTTGGTTGGCGTAAAGTTTTTCACTAATGGCTCATTTCATTGTACACGAATGTGCGGTTTAGTAGAGCCACACCACCAATCTAAAAATATTTATGGAAGACGGACGGGATACATTTGGTACTTATAATATTTTTTGTCTTTTTTAATATATTTTATGATGTACCGCACTTCGCAAATGATTAATCCGTTGAAGATATGAACGAATATTGTTTAATTTCCATTTATTTATACATTTTATGTAGATATAAATAGTTAGCATTAAGCATATTTGGTGAAATATTTTTGTAACCACGCGCTCTTGCGACAGAACTTCGTCGCAATGAAGCTTAGATAGGTCATGTATTCTAAAAACAAACATTTTAAGTTAAAACCAATGTAACTCGGTCAAGCCTTTTTCAAGTGCTATACCAGCGCAATAGCATTTTTCCTAAGAAGATCCATATCAGCTACTCTAGGTATTGATTATTATTTATTAGTACATTAAAGACATTGATTAAAAATTTTACCTACAAACAATTTAAGAGAATGATACATTTTGAATTTCAAAACATTTTAGAACAAAATGGAAAAGAAACGATGGTAATTTTTGAAATATGTTCCAACATTAATTATGAAAGAAATGTTAAAGAATAAACAGTGACAGTTGCTAATTTTTTCCATGAAAAAGTACAAATACTTTAATCCCAGCGTAAGATAAATCAAGAAGCCAGACGACAACAAAAACAACACATAAACCGATTTGCAAACTCAAATATTAAAATCGGCGAATGTTATGTGTAACGAAACACTGCCAAGCAAACTTACACAACAATTTCAACCTTATTTCTAGAGCAATACTTGTGAATTTTGTATCCAGGGATCTTTATGGATAAAAATTAATATCGCTCGTCAAACATTGGCTCTTTAAATAAAGCTAATTGACAGGAAATTGTAACTTTAACTGTGTTTGGATTTGTGTTTAGTTCTGGCGCTCGTTTCGGGACAAATCGAGTGTTTACAGATTTGTTGTTACTGTTTGAACTAGTTTAGAGGCTGTAGTTTTGCGTAGACGGTAAAAAAAGGTATGATAAATATGTGGATAAATACAACCCTACCAAAAAGAAATATCAAAGCTTATGCATTTAACTTGAGTTCTGTCAAAAGCACTTTTAAAATGTATAATAACTCGATAGTAAATCTGCAACTTAGGTCATCCATAGCTCGGAAGGCATTCACAGAAAGATGCAAATTTTGCCCTAAATCTTTAAAAAAATTCCTACCGTCTAGACAAATCACTCTAAATCAATCTGAATTCCTTTCTATTTGTATATCCCCTTGTCACGGACGGCACCTTTGGTAGAGTACATAAGGTAGGCCGTTCGGTAGCCCGTGTTCGTGTGTTTGGCTGCCGGGCGCTCTGCAAACAGAGACGGCAAACACGCAGATGTTTGTGGCTTTTAACGATAACTTGGCTTATTTTCCTTTATTATATTGTTTGATTGCAGGCGTTTTCTTTTAGTAACGGGATATTTAAGCTTGTCTTAAGGGGGCGCATAAAGCACTATAACCAATCTTCTATTAGATGATATGTGTAATATGCAAGACCAAATCTAAAAAATAAAATATATATCAAACTAGATGATATGTTCAACGATTCTGTTTAATCAAAAACATAAAATATTAAAATTTACTCGATAAAAAAAAATCACCAAGTTAGCTCTAATTTTCACACTTTTACGTTTTCTACTTGACATGGTAATACTTATTATGATTTTTTTTTCATAAACAATTATATTAAAACATTTGCAAGATATTTGTCAGAGCATTTTGTGTAATTACTTTTAGTTTTGGTTTTATCTGCGATAAACCACTTTTGGCGCTCTTTTTTTCTCGAGATAAACGTTTGATTTTGTAAAAACTTGGTGATTTTTTTTTATCGAGTAAATTTTAATATTTTATATTTTTGATTAAACAGAATCGTTGAATATATAATCTAGTTTGATATATATTTTATTTTTTAGATTTGGTCTTGCATATTACACGTATTATCTAATAGAAGATTGGTTATTTTGCTTTATGCGCCCCCTTAATAAGAAGGTAGGTACCTAGGTACTTCTGTAGGTACATGAACTAAAAGATTAATGGTTATTAATTATACTTGAAGTAGTAAAGTAATTTAGATCAAGAATCAAGATGCATAATAAAAGTACTTAGGTTTAACTAAAAATACTGTTTTTAATCCATTATTCCGCCGTACAAAAATCATGGAGACAAGGGGAAAAAATCTCTACCTGTACTTTCAAATTTTCATCTGCACTCAGTTGGACATAGTGCTGAATCTTATTATTGCACGCCTCATAAGCGAAGCGTTGAGGTGGGTACTACTGTCACTTCGTGCAAAACATCTGATTTTTCAAACTTTATGTATCATACATTGCACTTGTAAGATAATACATACACACACATATTAAGAAAAAACACTATTTTTAACATTCATTTTATGCTCTTATATCGTTCTAGATAGGTCACCTGGTGGTTCAAATGACCCATAACTTTTTCAACATGGGCCTGTACCTAGTCTTATTACTTTTTCTGTTAAAAGTAGATAGTTTTGACCAACGTAACGTCCTTAGTTGCCGTTTTTACCGGCAATGACTTGACTGCATCAACCAAACATCTATAACATTTTTATAATTAAGAAGAGTATTTAAATGTATATTTCACAATATTTACACTCACAATAAAAGCTAGAATTCATTAAAGTCAGTAATTAAGCCGTGGCTCGTGCGCTGACGTCGCACGGATAACCTCCCGATAACTTGCGATAGTATGCGTGTTAGTTATTCTGTATTATTAAAATATTATTTGTACTTTCATTCTTTATATTCCTATGCATTGAAATAAAGTATTTTTACTTTTAATTGTGTTAACTGTTTAGTTGTAGTTAACATTGTCAAATTACAAAAATTTTTCCTAGAGTCCAAGGTAGGTAATTCAATTTTTTTTCGTTATACTATCATCGGCTTAATCAATCTTAAAAGTTCTAATCAAGTTTTATTCTTAAATTGCATAGTACCTACCTATTCATACATTAAACGTTATTTTATATTATGCAACACTAGCTTACCGCCCGCGGCTTTAACTAAAACCTTCCTCTTAAATCACTCTATCTATTAAAAAAAACTGCAACAAAATCCGTTGCGTAGTTTGAAAGATTTAAGCATACAAAGGGACATAGGGACAGAGAAAGTGACTTTGTTTTATACTTACTATGTATACTATGTAGTGAGTAGGACCATTCACGCAAAATGCATTCGCGGCGTTGACGCAATAATTTATCAATCAAATAACTTCATTTTTCCCGCGACTTATTCCGGGATTTTATTTGGTGAAGAGGTACATTTCTTATTTCTGGCTAATCATCATTAATGGGATGCCTACTTATCTATAAATACCTAAATAAATACAATCCGTAAAGTTTAAAGGAACTTAACTTTCGGATTAATAAGCATTTTACGATATAATATCATATTAAGTTTAAATTGATGAATATTACCTAATAGATTACTAGGTACGTACCTACATCAGATGGGTGTATGAGTACCTAGGTACCTAGGCCAGGTAATGAAATGACTCCGACCAAACCTGCTAGTAGGTATGTGCTAAAACTATTTACTGAAACCTCAGGAAAACCCTTTCAAACATTGAACTATACACAAATCAACGAACCAACATCATATTTTAAGTTAAACAATAATCAGTAGGGATGTGACGTTAATATCGATAAAAGGTCAAGTCGATAACCGAGTCGCCGCGGGTCACACCGCGCTCATTGAGTCGCGTGCTAGTCATGCGTTTAATTTGATTACGTTACAATAAATTGGGATTACGAATGTATGTGATGAATGATATTATGTTGACTTATGTGACTTTTATTTATGCGTAAATAAAAGTGATTCCCTTTGTCCAATAAGTTGAAGAGATCATCCATCTCAGTTATTGTAGGTACATCTTCGTTCTCACAGAGTTAAGGGCATTACGCAGATAATGAAAAACTTTACGAATACCTATTACAGTTTCGTTTCAAATGAGTCCCAAATTGTAATATAGCAAAGTTATACTAAGACACTAATTGATAACAGAACTTATGGAGGTAATTTCTTATATAATTTAAGAATATAAGTACCTACAAATAATACTTGAAAGCTGTGTTCACCACAGGGTAAATAAATAGGTTCTAGGTGTATCCTATGTCCTATGACTCCCACCGGTCAGCAACCGAAATAAAACATAAAATTAACGTAACATACAACTGCGCAATTAAAAAGCTGCTGCTGTAGGTACGTCATAATTTACGTTTCCAGATTATTATATCTCTAATCTTCGGTTATTTAATAAATACTATGGAATGTTTATAAACATCAGGCAATTATTTATATAATTATCTTCACGAGAGACGATTAAAATATGACAAATTATTTATACGGTAATTTTTGTGTATATGTACTTATTGTAGATACATGAAATCATTTTTGCAATAGTTTATACAATGCTGCTTGCATTGTATAAACAGAACAAAAGTTCATATTTGGAGTTCCTATTTAGAAGCTAACAAGTTTTAGAACCAAATTGTCCACCATTTACACGATAAATTATTAAAATAAGCTTTTTCTCATAAAATGATTTATTATAACAAACAATCAATTAACAATACGCGTGGGATTTATCGATATTTATTACCTGTTTTAGTTAGAAATCGTGTATAGTGCAGCGCAGTTATCGTGGGTCAGCGGGTTATCGACAGCGATAACTCGCACGTCACTAGCTCCCTCTATTGTTAAGTAGGTATATTTTTGCATAGCGTTATTGATATTAACTTGGTATTGCAATTGCAACCAAATTGTTAGTAAATTGAATTACATGAAAGTAATAAATTTTCTATATCTACCTGTATTTATTTTTGTTGTAAACAAATATAGGTGTAACAATAGATAAATACATAGGTACTAGTAGGTATACATAAATTCATAATCCTACTAATATTATAAACTAGATTTCCAACCGCAGCTTCGCCCGCGGATTCATTGCATTAGATGTGTGTACCTACCTATATGAGATGGATGTTTGTTACTCACGGAAGTATGTACTAGGTACTGAACCGATTAGGTACAATGAATAAGTAGTAGCGCGGGCGAAGCCCCGAGTGGAAATCTAGTTTATGTAGATACTAAATAAATCATTAGTACATTTATTAATATTAATTTTAATATACAGGGTGTCCCACTGTTGGTAGGTATACTAAGCTCACAGGAGTTTATAATTTTGCATAGGTAGGTACGCTGACTACGTAAAAAATATTTATAAAATTCCAGACGAATTTTTTTTTAAATAGATGAATTCTTAAAACTCTATGTGTACCCCCTAAAAAGCAACCCGCCCAGCTTTGATTTTTACCAGCACGTGACCTATCGTTTAAGATGCAAAGACAAAATGCTCACAATAGCGAAGCGGTAGGATTTGCCGGCTGCGCGAAGCTAGAGGAGAAAACATGGATTTTCAGGAAAAATTTTATAGCAAAACTTTTTTGATGTAATTTTGTTGTTCAAGTAGGTATTTTTTACGTGATCAGTGTAGGTATGCAAAACTATACAAGTTCCTTCGTGCCTAGCAAATGGGTGGGCGTGCTCCTGGGCGGGTTGCATGTTAGGGGTGTAGGTACACATAGAGTTTTAAGAATTCAAACATTTGAAAAAAAAAACTGCGTCTGGAATTTTATAAGTATTTTTTACGTAGGTACTGATCAGCGTATGCAAAACTATAACCTCCTTTGAGTTTAGTATACCAACAGTGGGACACCCTGTATACCTACCTAAAGAAATTGGAAATGGAAAATATACGACGCGTAAAAGTACCAGTTTCTGTTTTAGACAGAATAGAGAGTATTCCTGCAGACATTCGATTCGTTACATCAATATCCATACTTCTATAGGTAGGTACTTACCTACTTAAATTTTAAAGCTAAAGGCCGGCCGTTTGTTTCTTTGGAACGCGCTCATTTCAGAGAGCACGGGTCCGATTTGAAAAATTTCACTGTTCGAAAAGTACCTACCTACCTAGTGGATTTATAGAGGAAGGCTATAATATATATCTATAGGTATTAATGTATTATCATCATGCTAAGACTGGAAAAACCCGGGAAAACTGCGAGGTAGGAAATTAGCTAAAGCTGCTAAATTATTTATTATTAGGTAGACAACAGAATTTTAATTCTTTTGTTTTTACAAATAACAAAAATTTTAAACAGAGAGTTCGTTCTTTCTGTGGTGTGCGTTTGTAATTGATTAACTACTTAGGTTACCGAACGTACCTAAGTAGGTAGGTACCTTATATCTACCTACCTATTTAACCGATACGAAAATTTTTTCATCAGTTAACTCCTGAGATGAAATGCTGCGAAGAGTAGGTAAATAACCGATTTCTGTTTGTAAGTATGTACCTATAGGTATTTTATGCGTTTTATAAATTTAAATGCGTAGGTAGGAATGGAATGGAATGGACCATGGACGCATGGTAGGTACCTACCTAATGATTTTTATTTAGGTAGGTACATCGTAGTATACCTTTAGGTAGTTTCTTACCTAGGTAGGTACCTATATAAACTACCTATGAAGCAGGACAAGGGATTTTCACTTTCAAAGCTTCATCATCTGACACGTACTAGGTACCTACTTAATTGTCTAGATAGGAAAACTGTGAAAAGAAAACATAGGTGGTGTGAAAAATGATGATCTTTACATAGGTTGAAGATTCACAATGGCAATGGCACAATAACCTGATGCAGCTATAATGTTAAGATTAGATATAGATAGGTATATTTCCTATTTTAAATCTATAGTCTGTCCACTATAAGAATTGCTTTTTGACAGCTCGACGGGTGATACCAGAAGTGATGTTCAAAAGATTATCGATTGTGATACCATTTCAATTATAAATTCAAAATATTATCATAAATCGAATCAGGTACGTAAATAATAATTACAACGTAAACATACTAATAAGATATGTAATAATAAGACCACATATCTATGCATTGTATGTTAAAACTAAACTAAACTAATATTTTATTATTTATTGGTTTCTATCTTACAATTTGGTTGTCTTTGCGTTTAAATTATATAACATAATAGAAGAGTTTTTATGTATCGGATATATTTTACAGAGTATTTCTATCGATTATTTTAATCTATCGACCCATCATTGAATAATTCTGTGTAGGCATCACTAAGTGGGCGGGACCTGTCCATGAAGTACGATAATTATTTGTATGACATTTTAACATAGACAATACAATCCTACATAGGCGTGAAGCTGTCAAAAAGCAAATAATATAATGGACAGAGTATAATGAGACTGCTTTGAATCTATTGGAATACGTACAATGGAAATCCATCCTGTTCATCACAAATTAAGCTATTTCAAGTTAGTCATCTTTTATGTTTGTTTCTTAAGTTAAAGTTATTTTCTAAAATCTTTTCGTATCAATATAACCAAAGCTTTTCTCCTCTTTACTATGGTGAAAGTCACCAAGGAAAACTCACGTAGAAACCTTTCAAAAGCACTTTTCACAACTCGTGATGAAGAATCGTCTCACCAGTCTCCATAGCGTATCCCGCGGCGGCGGCTGCGGCGTGCAGCGCGCCGTACTCCTTGCCATCCATGCCGCCCAGCATCATGTCACACACACACACCACTCGCGCACCATGCGTCCGTCCCGCGCGGCGAGCGCTGCACGACTGCAGCCGCGTCGCGCTCCCGTGCGCACGCGCACTCGCTCCGCCCACTCCGCCATTGGACGCGGCCGGCCAATCGCAACGCTCCATTTCCCGCGCTTTCCTTTCCGTATCGCCTTCTATTTGAAGCGTGCTGCATTCCTCTATTTTCAGAAAATGATTTGAACTTTAATCCTATTGTCATAGGGCTGGAAATAGTTTTAGGTGGAGTGTGATAGCGTGACTGTTTGTTCGTTTGGTTGGTTGCGGTCGATTGAGGGGAGGGGGACGGTACATAGTGTTATGTGCGGTGTAAGTGAATTGTAATTGATATTTTATGTAAGCTAATAATTATGTTAACACTTTATGGCGGAAAGATAAGGATATCGTTTCATTGTTTTGATATGAAATGCGTTTTTAAATTAAGTTTTTTAAATTGAATTTTGAGGTTCCAATGGATAACGATTGTTTTATGTTAACTCGATTATAAAGTTGTTTCGTGCACACAATACAAATAACACTATCATAATTATCTATTGTATAATTTGTTTTGATAATCAACTCATAGGTAATAAACATGGTCCAGAGTCTCCAGACTTAGGTATAATATGCATGGAGGTAGGTACCTAACCTTTTTTTTATAAGTGGGGAAATCTTGCATAGATAGGTACCCACGGCCTTCGGGGAAGAGGCCGTGGGTTATGTCGGATTTCTACCGACCAAAACCCCACTGTGTTCCGTCAAGCCGCATCAACGACAGGGCCACGGGTAGGTAGGTATACCTAGGTAGAATTCGTCCGTGACCCCATCAGCAGGGATAGGTACCTAGTAAGTTACCTAAGTAAAATTTTATTCATGAAAAATAGTAGGTATTTTCTTTAATAGGTAGGTGCCAGTATGAAAGACATACGCATCCTACCTACCTATACCTAGGTACCATATTCATCCGAATAATATATTGGCTGTATCTACCTTCTTACACTGTAGGTAACACATTAGGTAGAATTTAAATCTAGGATATGAAAATTCAAAATATCCACTCGCACCAAACCCACACACAAAAGCAAATAAAAATCATATTCAACTGAAATTCCTCAATCGTAGATACAATATTTAGCGGCGCTTTGAGCTCAACCGCGATGCGCATCATTTGCGGCTCAGCAATTTGTACGGTGCGCCCGCGGCGGGTTCAAACATAAGTTTTTGTTGTTTGCGCGGTAATTAACAGTATTTTTTACAAGTTTACGCGTATCGCAAGTATTTGTCGTAATTAAGACGTTTTTGCTATACTGTTTTAGTGTCGCGACGTGATGTGACGACATTCAGGAAATTGGCTGGCTGTAGCCTGTAGGAACGGGAAAGGAAATAAAAAACAAAGCAATATGCCTTCAGTTTCATCAAATTCGAAAGCCTTCAGATTCAGTAGATAGATTTAAGTAGGTATAAGTTTCTATAAATATTAAAATTGTTACAACCTTATAGGTATAAAAATTACCTAGGTAGGTATATAGGTAGGTATCTACCTACCTACCTAGGTAAATAATAAATATCTATGTCGAAGTAGGTAGGTACCTACCTACTAGGTGCATAGGATGCTTTCTCTATCTCTACTTACCTAATTCTATATTAGTTACCTCTAAGGTGCCTCAAATAAAGGCTAACCTCTCATAAGTTATAGGTACCTAGATAGTAGGTATAGATAGGTATATTAAAATAAAAAAAAATAATGCGAGTGTTATCAGTTATCATACGCCTGAATTCGTGCACGGGATGTAGGTAGGTACCTACGGTCTACAAATGAGAGGATTGTAATTTTAATAAGTATCTAGATAAGTAGGTAGGTGCCTAGGGACATCAGACTTGAATGAATGCATGTGAATAGGTACCTACCTATCATCATGTACCTTAGTAGGTACATATAACTAGTACCTAATAAATCTAGAAAAATCGCATCACTGGCACACGAATATTTATGAGAATTATCGGTAACAATAAAACCGCTAAGATAACGTCACAATGGAGCAATGGCGGCACAAAGAGACGTTAACCACGCAGCGCGGGAAAATACAATGCGCGCAGCTTTATTGTGTGCGAGACAGGGCTGTGCAAGGGAAGTTTTTATAAAATGTAGGGAAAATATATAAGTCTATAGGTAGGTAAATGTTAACACCTATGAGATAGAAAGATAGGTAGGATATGCACGAAAAAAATATTTTTAGTGAGAAAAAGTCTTCCTGTAGGAAGCTAAGTTCTGTACCTAGGTGCCTGCTAAAGTAGGTATCTACCTATCAGGCTAACAGATAGGACTGATCATCTAAAGTACCTAAATATTTAACCTACAAATAAAATGAATCATAGAAATAGGACGAACAATCTTTTAAATATACATAGGTACCTAGATAGGTATCTTATCTATAAGTAAGTACCCATTTAGGATTATGATACTTTAAATAAATACTTAGGTACCTACGTATAAATAATTATTAAGTATAATGTCCATTTGATTTGGCAGCCCTACCAGCGTATCGATATTTGCATTTCATTCCTTACAAACAAGCTCTTTATTGATATTTTATTTCGGTTACATTACATTCAAGCAAAAATTTTATGTTTCCACTTTCTTCCTTCGCCATTTTATCCTAATTAGGCTTAAGTTTAGAATAATGTTTAAAATACTCAAACCCAAACATTTATTTTTTCAACTAGACTTCGTTTAGAAGAGCTTTTGAATCGTCAAAATACAGAAAAATTGTAATTTACCATCAGTTTTAACTTCATATCCTTGCTCCTTTAAAATCATAACAATTGCAATGTAACATTTTGCATATTATTAATATTTTTAAATAATAATTATGCCAGAGATCAGGTTAAGGAACATAAATAAGCCTCGTTCTTATTACTATACCTAGTCCAACCATAACGTAAATAAATAAGTTTGAGTCTTTGACATTCATTCTGAAAAACATTTCTCCCCATTTCCGCACTATATTAGAGACAAAAGCATCTTTTTTCCCATCTCCAATCTGTAATGTTTATATGTGGTTCCCTCGCAATCCGTGAGCGACTAAGCGCCCGTCGTGTACTCAAAGTACCCATTTGTATGTCCGCCCTATAAATAGTTCAATAAATGCCGCAGCCTCCTGTGATCTCTGCGGCGGGCGTCTCGCTTCACCGCCAGCCCTAATACCCCTCCCGCCCCTCTTCATCACACAACCTGAAATACACCTTATTCTATACCAAGATAGGTTCAATTTCGATCTTCCATATTTGTCCGTTGTCTTTTGCGTCACAGGATTTTGAACTTCAAATTCCAAATGTTTAAGAGCGCTGTTGCCGTTTCGAATGCAATTCTTATTTTGATTGTCAGAAATCGTTGATGAAACAAAACTGATGTAGGATTTTAAATCTTTTGTTCTTGGTTTATAGTTGATTTTAGCTTGATAGTTGAATAAAGGGTGAAGACAACGGAAGTTGATGGTATCTCGTAGTTTTAATTAGCTTCTGTAATTAAGTTAAATTTTTGCGATAATTGGAACTTACAAGCGCTTAGAAATAAAGAAGTATTAAGTATAAGTAGGTAGGTATATTACTAAATAAATAAAATATCTTTGATTTTTTACTGATTTAGGTATACCTACAGTAAATTCAGGTGTGATAATTGATATTTACTGAATATAAGAGGTACCGATTAGTACCTAATTAATAGGTAGGTACTATGGTACTATTAATATATTAATAATTAGCCTTTAGGTTTTAGATTAGGTAGGTACCTACCTATACCTGATAATTTCTAATTGAATATGTTGCTCTTGATAATACTGTTTACCTACGTAGTAGGTATATTATTATTCGTCTGTGATAATACTGTGGTTGGTTATAATTGCACATTGTTACTTTAAAATATAAGTAGATACCTACAATGTAGTAGATACCTACAATTATTTTTAGCATTGCTTCCGTTTATCTCTACCTATTTCTGAATATCAATTCTACGTCTCCAATAAAATAAATAAAACAAATTCCAAGTAACTATCTATCTTATGAAATTGCGACATTCAACTACTGTTCATACTTCAGGCATCAGTCAGAAACTCATCGCCGTGGAGTTGACAGCGCGGTGTCGATATCAAAGCGCCGCCATACTGCCGCTAGTGATGTGTGATATCGATGTTTTGGGAAGTGGGAGTTTTGTTTATGTAAATATTATTTCATTTGATAGGTTTGGAGTTCATAATATCTAAATAAGCTGCTTTGTGCCTGTTTTGTTGTCTCGTTATTTCTTGTACTTTGTAGGTAGTTACTAACTACCTACCTATCTGTAATTATATCCATAAATCGAGTGCTTCATATTCACATCCTATAGGTAGGTGTGATAATATAAGTGGAGTATAATCTTAATAAAGCGATTGTGGTAGTTATGAACTCATATTATTTAGTTAGGCAAATTTGAAATTATGTTAAACAGTATTATATTTTTAAAAGCGATTGTGTTAGTTATGAACTTATATTATTTAATTTGATTTTTTTGAATACATATCTGCAGACTGCATTTAGCGAGCCGATATGTTTCCATCGCTCAATATGAGAAAACGAGAAACTATCGATATCGACCAGCCCTCCCTATCAGTGTCACATGTCGTGTCGGCTTGTTTGTCACACATGCTCCTGATTCGCCGGCGCCGTCTCTTTGTCTGTTTGTCTGTCACGAAACGCGATCGCTATGTAACTTATTAAAATACTTTTCATATGATATCGTAGGAACATTTTTGTTTCAGATATAGGTACCTACCTATGAGAAATAGGTATACGTTAGATTTATTTTAGGAGGTCTATTGATTTAAAATTATCTCTGTGTGTTAATTTTCTTAATCGTTGGTAGTCAGCAGCATGCATTCAGAACATTAATTATAGAACTAAGTATAGGGTCTGCTATATAGTAGGTATACCTATAGCCTATAGGTAGGTACGCAGGATAGGAATTAGGATAGATCTACCATCAATAAACACACGATTCGAAACTTTATATATTTTATAGAATTGTGTTGATTTCTTCATACTAATAGGTACCAGCCACCTAATACAAAACTGCTTCCTTTGCCAATAGGTACTAAACTCAGTTAATACCTACTTCTTTACTTTGTTACTTCTTTTTATTGATTCGTTTTTCTCTCCAACATACCCATCCTTGCAAATTCAGCCAGCATGAAACCATATTACTGTAATATAAACCTAAGTCCTTCAAACTTAAATAGGTAGGTACCTCCTCTTTTAGGACACTGGAAAGAATATTCTCCATTACTTATACCTTACAGAATCAATAGATTACTGATAGATAGGTGCCTACCTACTGAACTTAAGATTTCCACTCAAATCTACAAGTCATTCATAACAATATGATCTATTGTTAGCAGCCAGTAATGTAACAATTCCTACATCATGTGACAGCCGATACATCAGTGCGCAAGCGACGCGAAGTGGTTTGGCAACGGAGTCGGTGAACGGTAGGTACCTACCTAGATCTTGTGTTATTTGCGGGACTACATTTATATTAGTAGGTATTCATATTGTTAAAGTTCATTAGATCATAGTTAGGGATAATAAAGTTTTCATAAAAGATATTGGTCAGAGAACAAAATTGATCATTTTTAAGATAACCATATTCATATTTATTATGGCCTGACCTGTTATTTTTAGAAATTGAGTTCCGAACTGTTATATAAGGTCCTTTACTTTAATCTAAACCACTCTACCAGCTAAACCACTAAACGAATCTTAATCTAAAATTTCAGAAAAACTTTTATTCTTAGATATCTTTAGAAGGATCAAACACAGAAACAATTCAGAAACGCGCAATCACAACCATCCCAATAAATTACTATACAATCTAACCAACAAATCTTATTTATAATTCAATTTGAGAATTATTATTGATGTTAAATATAAAGCCGGCGTCCCACCGCGCGCCAGTGACGCGCGACGACGCGCGACCGCCGCCGCTCGCGCGACGCTTCGCGGAACCGCGCTTTCATCTCGCTCCAACTGCCACTCGCACAGAAATAGCCTTTCAGCTGTCCATTATCTAATTAACTATGCTCTTCCAAATTTATTGTGCTCGTGTCTAGTGAAGAATAGTTTAAATGTTGTTACATATCTAATATTATGTTTTTCAACTGGTTCGATGATACGGTCATTGATAATAACATTAAGATATCTTTCTATCGTCTATCGTATCTTTATATATGTCAGCGAATGGTAAATAAAAATTAATGAATATGTATTTCGTTGTTCAAATATTAATAAAGTATAGTGAAAACTACTGATTTAAATAATAGAGCATTAACCTCGCGGCCTTGGTATAATTCTTCACACTGATTATTGTCTTAAGTATTTCGCCTAAAATTTCAAGCCACAGCTTATTATGTAAACATGCAAATATATTTTAATTACAAATCACTTATCCATATAACGACGTATTCAACACCAATTACACTCAAGTGATATCAATTATAACGGCCATTGCTTGGCAACGAGGTGCGATGTTGCGCGGCGCGACACACCTTGTTGCTGCTATATGTTGCGTACCTGCACGCTAACGCTACGCTGACCGCCCAAATGAACGTGCGCTGTAGCCTGTAGCGTTGTGCTGTGTGCGTTGGGCTTAATTAAGTAGAGAGAGACGGAACATTGAAAATAATATGTATTTAAAAAACATTGTATTACATTATTTTGTTCCATAATTAGGTACTGATTATGAAGCAGATACAGATATATATTATGAGTATGAGTTCATGCATATTTTGTAAGTATTTTAAGCGCAACTACAAGTAGGTAGGTACCTACATAGGTACCTACCTACCTATCTGATTTTATTTAGACTGAATGACAGTACATAGGTTTTAGGTAGGTACTTTATTTGGTACTGTATCACATAATACCTAATTACGGTTTGTAAATGGTGCAAAAATTACGGACTATATTATTTGAAAGGGTAACTTTTTGATAATTTCCGGCTGTTATTTTAAACTTACAGTATAATCATTTGCAGGTAGGTTGTAGGTACTTTAAAACAATTTATTTTTAAACTTTATTTGAACTGCTTTGTGACCTGTAAATAATAAAAGAGTGCTTTTGGGTTACCACTTACCAGGGAAGTAGGTAGGTACCCAATTTTGAGATTTAAAAAGGCTTTTCAATGATGACACCTATCCGCAACGTTACTGGGATTTATTTTGGTATCAAAACAAATATCTAGAACAGAGAACTTTTTTATAAAGTATAGAATATTTTTTAACGGAAAGGAAGTATTAACCAATATATTCAAATTGGTTCCTGATACCTTTCACAAGTCGATATCCATAAAGAAATGAACAAACAATCCACGGCAGAGCTATAATTAATTAGGCACTCGATTATTCAGCGTTTTATTTGAGAATCGCGCGTTGTTCCGCCACGTTCATCGCCATCTGACAGCGGCAAACAAACAAACAAGATGGAGGTCGTTTTTGGCGGCAAACGATTTGAAATGGCGACGGCGTGGCAGCACTTTGATCGTAACACGACAACTTGATAAATTGTCGCCGCATTTTAATGGGAGATGGGACGAATTAAGTTTATTGTTGTCATAACTCGTGAGGGTGCTTGGCCCGCCGAGATTAATTGAAGTGTAAATAGTCGAGCGGCCTGTGTTGCCAGCTCTAAATACGCGGGAGTATTTACTGCTGCTACCAACGGTTGGGTACAGATTGAGAGATAACTATAAATCTAATGTATTTATGTGTTCATTTATTTTTTGTTCGATGGACATGATTCGATAATTTATTACATATGAAAAACAAACTCAAACAACTCAAAAAAAATCACTATCTCACACATGTTTAGAGAATGAGGTACATACATATCTACATTTGATCTACATATAAAGAGTTACCAGTCTTTAAATTTACAGCGATTTATTTATTTTCTGACATAATAATCGACCATAAACAAAGTCATACACAATTATAATCTAAAAATATCAGTATTGTGCAACCGCATCAGTAGCGGTCCATCCGGCGGCACATCAATAACGGGAACAGCGTGACGGAGGGACGCGAGAGGAGGCACGACAAAAATGTACTCAGGAATTAATACAAACACTACTATCTTATTGTACACTCGTGCACAGAAGTGATTAAACAATATTATTAATATGTAAAATATTAGGTATGCGTAATTATTTTGTAATAAGGATTAAGAATATTTTATAAATGATTTTCTATTTATTGTTTACCTACATATGTATACGTCGCAAGTCAATATATTTTCCAATTTCAATTTACTTTTAACTTTAATTAATAAAGTAGCTTATTCCGTATGTTAGTTTGCAGTTTGCACCCTAGGTATACAGACGAAAATGAAAAAACGACACAAAATCCAATTCAATAAAAAAAACAGGAGGGCGCAGTATTCGTAGGTATATAATAATAATTTAAATGGTGCCTTTTACACAGGATATTGAATTTAAGATAGAATGCTTTGATTATTTATTTGATGACACGTTCAAAGCACTTTTCACCTCGCCATTCCGCACAAAGCGGCGCGCAGTGTCAGCCATTTTTCATAGCACGGCTGAACGCTTGCCCGCCGAACGGATTTAGCCGCGGGACATTTCAGCTAATTGCTTTTTTACTCACTCTCGGGAAATAAGGATGTGCGCTTGATTGGCCGGGAACATCGTTTAATAGATACCGCTCAATGTTGGTACAAATTATGTCGTGTAGCTGTTTGTCTAAAACCTAAGAACTATACATAATGCAATGTTAGCTTTTATCAAAAGTTCGAAACATGAAGATACAACATGTACTTAGTTATTAAAATCTACATCATGCCATTATGAACTTCCTCAATTTATAATCAGAATGTAATTACCACGCGCAATTAAATATTCAAATAGACGAATGGTTATATAAAACAGTAGGTATTTAATTTCTCGTCCGTGGCCAGGCGCCCACTCATCGCAGACCTGTCGGCGACCAATGATGGACTGATTTATAAGCTATGCCATTGTCACTAACTGACAACGAATTGAGGTTTTCATCACAACATTACTCTTGGAGACCATTCATCACTGTCTAGGTTCGTAATGACATTTTAGGTTTGTGTATAAATGTTGTGTTTCTACGAAAATGGAAGATCGAGTCGCTTGCAATTTAACCATATCATATTTTACCTACTTTCCGCCTTCTTTCCGCGTAAGTACAGTGTCCCCAAAAATAATGCAGTGGGGTCTTGAAGAAAAGAGCTACCTACTTCCTACATGTTAGGGACCTACCTCTCGCTTGTAACTATGTTGTGTGTTGAACCTATGTAGCACCCTGCACCATCAATATTGTCAGCATGACAGCATCGGCATCTATGGGCTTTAGTTACGACTTTTCTTGCACTGCAATAAACATAATATAATATTTTATTTTTCCGGTGAAATATTCGATCAAAAATAAGCTAACCATATAAGTATTTAGATTATTTTTAATATCGTTTCCATTAATTTATAATTTCAGCCTCAAGTTAATTTGATACTTTGCATCGAGTTTGCATCCATGTTAACAAGATGTTAACAAATCGCACCTATAACAAAAGCATTGACAACATTATACATTTTTATTTCAACATGAAATGTGATGAAATTAATTAAGGGGCTTAGAAGAGCTAAACGAGGCAAAACTCGAGTTTTATAATGCTTTAAAGTATATGATTAACTGTAGTAAAAAATCTCAGACAAATATATGATATTATTCAGGATATATACTAGTTAGATATCGTGCTGAAAACACAATACAACTTATTTTACTCGATAGAAAAAAATCACAAAGGTACCTCTAAAAAAATCTTTTGATACTTAAAAACCATACTAAACTACATGCAATCATTCTGTTTTTACGGCAAATAATTCTACAAGCAACATACTAAAAAAACTTCGTTTTATTTTTTTAGTCCAATCAATAGATTTCGTGTAAATCGCAAATTCTTATTCCCAAACCAAAAACGTACGCATGTGTGCGTGAACCGCCTGTGTACCGACACTACCGGCCGAGGCCTGTTAACCACTAACCGTCGTCGATTGTGTTAATGTGTGCGCGAGTCACTCAATTTCAGCTAGCTCTTGTAATCCCCTTAAGAGAATGAAATGAGATGTTGTTTGACTATGTTGAGGCCAACGGTTGAGGCTTTCGGAAATTTACTTGAATACAATTATTTATCTTCTAGCGCCCTCTATTAGTAACATTGTAATTTATTTTCTTGTATCGCTAGTAAATAAAAGTAGTAAGCTATCTCATATTAGTTGAAATCGTTAAAATTAACTCTCACAAAATTAATAAAATTTATCTAATAAAATCACCTAAAATTATTGTGCACAATATTTTGTAAATAAAATGTTGTCAGAAGAAAAAAAACAATCGTATATTTTTATCTGTTTATTAAGTCAACTGTCAAAAGTCAAAACCTAAACTTAAAACCTGTGATTTTAGCAATAAATTGTAATTTTTCTTCAGAAATATATCGATTTTTACAATTATGGGGACAGAAGTGGCTTTATCATTTAGTACTTTACGTACACAATTAGAAAATGAGCGAAATAGTTTATTCAAATTAGACGAAAACATAAAGAAAATAGTACAAACATCAGGACGATACAATAATGAAAGGTTAGTTAGGTCGCTTCATCGCTAGTTTTCATAGTTTTTTGGTAACATAATTACGTTTTATTGTTACTTTTTAGTAGATACAATCCTTTCGGTGATCACTCTAGAGGAGGACCTAGGCTAGGCGGCAGAAATTCGTATACAGAAGCAAATAAGAACGACGACCAATTCTTCAAACGTAAACATGAAACTAAAACTGTTTTTAGCAGGTGAATATACAATTTAATTTAATAACTGTTTAGCAATGTACAACAATTAAAAATAAACAACAATTTGTAAGGATGTTTAATTTCCATTCAATATAAAATTTCTTTATTTTTATCCACCCACATAGCTGTTAATAATTTTAACTGCTTCCAGATTATCCGCAAAAACTAATGATAGTGATGGAGAGGAAGATGCACCAGGTCCCAAAAGAACTCGGGTATCTTCAGCAGTGTGCAGGGAGCTCCCCACTAGAGCAGCTGTCCTGCGAGCCCAGGGGGATGATGAGCAAGCAAGGACTAGAAATAGGAGAATTTTCGGTTCACTTCTGGGGACCCTGCAAAAGTTCAAACAGGAAGAGATTGTGTTACAGACTAAAGTAATTACATACATATTTATTTCATGAGGTTGTTTGCTCTAGTATGCCCTAGCTGTAAAATAAAGATACAAATGATAAAACTACAGTTAAATTTTAATCTTTTATCATGAAATGTATGCATTTGCTTTAATTATATTTAATACTAGCAGTCCGCCCCGGCTTCGCCCGTGGTACATATTTACGTTTTCTCTACGTAAGAACCATCCTCGTACTTCAAGGAATATAATAAAAAAAGAATTATCGAAATCGGTTCAGCCGTTCTCAAGTTATGCGCTTACCAACACATTTTGCGATTCATTTTTATATATAAGAAGAAGAAGATAACTTTAAACTGACTCATCTATACAAATATTATAAAGAGGAAAGGTTTGATTTTTTGTTTGTTTGTTTGTATGAATTGAATAGGCTCCGAAACTACTTGGCAGATTTGAAAAATTCTTTCACTGTTGGAAAGCTACATCATTTCTGAGTGACATAGGCTAGGTTTTATCCCGGAAATCCCACGGGAACGGGAACTATGCGGGTTTTTTTTTGAAAACGTGGGCGAAGCCGCAGGCGGAATGCTAGTATATAATATAAATAAGTAGGTAATTGTTTTTAATAGATCAAAGTAGTTTTTGTAAACCCAAATCTATTTTAAATTTCACAAATTACAGGAAGATAAAAAAGCCCAAGTAGAAAGAAAAATAGAGGAGCAAGCTCGGCAAGAGAAGGAAAGGGAATTAAAAGAGAGGCGAGTATTATTTGCGGAGCGGGAACACAAGAAAGCGACAATCAAAGCGCTAGAAGCCAAGATGATGAGGGTTCAAGAGTTCGAGAAGTGGGAGGAGTCGCAACGCAGCCTCGGGAACTTTATCCTGACCAAGGCAAAGCCCCACATATACTGGCTGCCTAAGAGGATGTCTGAGAAGGCTACGGAAAAGTTGATGTCTAGTAGAAAGTATCATGAAAGTAAGTGCTTGTGGTTTTCGAAGAATATTAGGTTTAAAAACTGCACTGCTGCATGGTCTTTATTTTTTCTTTTCATTGATGAAAATATTTATTGATTACTTTTGAAAGATCCTGAAGTTAATGTTAATTTATAAAGCATTATTCAGTAAAATTTAAAGACGTTATTTCCACAAATATAGAGAAGTGGTAAGCGAAATAGGTATAAAATGTTTATATTGACACAAGTATTTGTTAATAAAACACAGTTAATAAAAGCAATTATCAAATAATTACTGTTTCCAGCTAAATATGGTCCATTATATCGCAGTAAGTAATGTCAACCAGTTTGACATTGATTTTTGCATAATCTAACCAATAATATTTATTAAAATTCAAGTATGACTTCAGATTAACTATGAATAATATTAAAAATTAGTTGTTCCGCGCGGTTTCACCCCCGTGGCTCCACTCCTGTTGGTCGTAGCGTGATGATATATAGCCTATAGCCTTCCACGATAAATGAGATGATGATCTAACACAAAAAATAATGTAATGGATGTAAATGATTTTTTAAACAAAAAATAATGTAATGGATGTAAAATGTACATCCATTACATTATTTTTTGTTTAAAAAACTTAGGAAAAGGCTAGTAATTAGATGTTAATTACTGGGTGATGAAGACGCGGGTTCGAATCCTACCTCATTGTTGTCATTTCGTTTCGATTTTTCAAACATCTTTAAGTTATTCAAACCGAAATAATTCCTATAACCATTTACAGTATTATGAGGTACTTGATAGACGGGCATCTAAAGTCTATAATACTTTTAACAGAGTGCATGGCGAAGAAACGTCAGGAACTTCAAGAGGAGTTGCAGCGAATAGAGCAGCGCTGTCTGCGGCAGAAACCGGGCGCTAAGGAGAACGATCCGCATGACGTTGTGCCACATGACCAGCATGTTCATGTTAGTTATATTGATTAAGGGCCGATTTTTCAATCCTTGGTTAAAATTTATCCGTCCAATAAAGTATTACACGAACATTTTAAAATGTCACCTGTAAACTGTCATATACGGACAATTAGAATACATTTTTGAAATGGTAGTTTAATACGTTATTCGATGAATATGTTTTAACCAAGGATTGAAAAATCAGCCCTAAATTAAATAAGTCAAAAGAAAAAAAAATATTTTATTTGTTTTTCCAATGAAAAAAGAAGGATACATACATTTAATTAACAATGACACCAATGAAGGCTTAAGTAAGAATTTTCTGCTTCTAGAAGTTATCTTACATATAACGAAATGCTACCTGCAGCTACTACTTCATTCAATATTTTTATTATTGTAACATAAATGTGTTTATCATTTCTCAATAAACAGAAAACAGCACTTATGCTATGAAATAAACAACAACAATTTGATTCAACTTACCCGGATTCTATTTAATTTATTTATGAGATAAAAGTTTAATATTTTATGTAAAACTTGTTAAATTTGCAGGAATTGGAAGAAAACGGCAATAAGAAGCGAGACAAATTCGCAATGGACGCTGACGATAAGGAAGACAGTGATGCAGACGACCAACATGATGATAAGAACATGAAACAGGAGCACGAACCTACTGCTGGTAAGATTTAGGGACCCTTGTAGTTGTTTATATAATAAAACATTTTTTTGAGATAAAGTAATAGGCTCAAAGTTATTTTTAAGTTTTTTTTAATCTAGGCTTTTGATTGCAGATCAGTAAGTGAGTAATTTTATTATCTTTTTTCATGGAACCACAATATATTGAAAATATGCCTACATCCTAAATATATGTGGTAAAAAATAGATATGTTTCAGTTATAATTTTGCACAATATCACATGTAAAACTTTTATACCCCAGCCACACGACTCGACGAGTGGTATGGGAAGTGACGAGGGAAGTAGGCAGGGACGTAGTGTGGCCACGTTACTCGTCATGCCACTCGTCGTGCTCATCGTCCTGCTCACTGCTGTCGGCTTTTGCGCGCGAGTCAAAGGACCGGCAATACGAGTGCGAATTAGGGATGGGCGTCATGGAATCAACGGACTAGTTAAATTAACCGTCTTTAAGTACACTCATGACTCAACGGCTAAACAGTCTTATTGATAAGAATAAATTCTTTTCTTTGAAGTTATAAAAAAAAATATTTTTGGTTTACAAGACCAATGTTTTGAATTTAAACTATAAAAACAAACGATAATAAGTTTTTTAGTAATACTTTTTTAGGGAGTATAATTTTTGTAAGAAAGCATAAACATTTATTAATTGTTTTATTGAGATTAGAATTTATTGTTTTAAGAATTTATTTAATAATAGTTATTTATTTTACACATGGACTAGTCGAAGATTTTAACTAGTTGAACGACTAGTTGATGAACGACATTTAACGATCTAGTCTCGTTGATGAAAAATACGTCGACGACCCATCTCTAGTGAAGAGCGTCGCGATTAATCGCGCGAGTAGAGCAGTGTGTGCCAGACGGCAATATCGAGGCGAGCGGCAGCGCGATGAGCAGGACGAGGAGCAGGACGAGTAGCAGGACGAGTAGCATAGTGTGGCTGGGACATTACAGCAAGTAAATTCAAATAACTCATTTCTTAACATAACCGTAATAACGTCTTTTAGTTGCAGAACCGGAAGAAATCAAAATGGACACCAGTACAGATCACACTGAGCAAAACGACATTGTTCCAAATGAGATTGCACCAAATGAGACTGTACCAAATGAGACTGTACCAAATGTGACTGCACCAAATGTGACTGTACCAAATGACATTGTACCAGAGAAAGCTGAAGAAATACCGCAACCAGAGCCTAAAGCTGAAACTGTAGAAGAGAAAAAACCAGATTCCGATAATCCAGAACATTCCTAATGCTTGATATACACAAGGGGATAGCATATGCTGGTCTCATGCTGTCCTTGTCGTTTTTCATACGAAAGACAGAGATAGCATAAGACTGGTTTATAAAACTCCCCTTGTCTAAATGGACCTTTATCTGTATGGCCAAATGATAAACTAATTGGAGTGTGCTTTTGATTACGAAAATTAGGTATATATGTGATTTCATTAGGCCTGGAATAGGTATTTTTTATATTTATAAGGAAGTTTGTATTGAAAGTGCAGATTTAAGTTCGGATGTGTAATTTTATAAAGTCGACATTCAGAAAATATAGGTTTACTTTAGAAGATTTTTTTTTATTACAAAAACTGACTTTTATTTTATCATGAATCATGATGCATGCTGATTAAAATCAAACTCAAAGTGATAAGTTAAAACTATAGTTATAAAAAAGTGACGGAAAACTAAACTGAATTAAAACCAAGTACTGAAAAATTTTATCATTTGGCCAGTATGAGTGTTTCATAGTGTAATATAAAAATAAAAGGTACTTGATATTGTGTTAAGTGAATCAATAAAAAACAATACAGTCAAATTGTTTTAATGTTTTATTTAAAAAAGCGATCACAGATTTTTTACATGTGTTATACTTTCAAGAACATAAAATTTGTGCAAGTGCTTATTTAGACAAGGTTATTATTTAAAAAAATGCTATTATAGGATTTCAGATTGATTACAAGATGCCAAGAAGTAAAGGCAATATAAAATGACTCAGTGGAAATTTTAGCAAATTACGATTATATTTTCGTTATTTTAGCGAGTGTTAATAAATAATAAAAAAATGTGTGCGTGTACTAGTGTACACACGTAAGAAGTGAAACTTCTTTATGACCTTATTTTTCAAAAAATAATTTACTATATGCAACTTTACAGAAATAAGTACGTCGAATCACGCGTGGTAGGGATAAGAAAAAGATGGTGCGTAACAAAAAAATGTTACACTTAATTTTATCCAACCCCGATAAAGAAGTTTCACTTCAATAAATACAGCAGTTAATTAAAAATATACTATTGAGAACAATTAATAATAATATAGATAGGTATCATCGGTTCATATAAATATTGGGCTTGATATTATGAACTTAATAATTTTACTAACTGAAATTGTAATTGATGTTTATTTGTATGTATGTATACTACATACATAACATTACATATACTAATATAATAAATGCAAGACTCATCAGTCTTGTCTGTTTTGCTTGGATGGACATTGCAATGAAAAGATTCGGAGTAACAGCATTCGGCATATTATCTGAGTGCATTCAGCACATCTGGTAAACAAGCATTCATTACTACTACAAGATAAAAAAATGTATGCGTGTACTAGAGTACACACGTAAGAAGTGAAACTTCTTTATGACCTTAAAAATGTCACGAGTATGGCGTAACGCAAAAATGTCACGCGTACGGCGTAACGCAAAATTGTTACACTAAATTTTTGTCCAACCCCGATAAAGAAGTTTCACTTCAAAAATCATTCATTATTCAGTCATCGAGGTAAAAAAAGAAATGCATCTGTATTATCTGCACATATTATCCTTTGTAACAAGACAACATTCATCATTATAAACTAGTTCAACATGTAACAAAATAATATCAAGCCCACTATACAAACACAGTACCAACTAAAACTAATCAAGTGTAAATATCCTGGAAGCTATATCGTCAAGCATCCAGTCCATGCCGTCGAGCAGGTTCTCGCCGGTCACCGCGGAGCAGCGCACGATGCGCCAGTGGTGCGACTTGATGCTGTCCAGATCTAGTGCCTGCAATGTTTTTTTAGATAATAATAATTATTGATTTTTTATACTTTCTAGATTTTAACACAGGTGTATAGATTATAGTAAATATAAATTATTAATTACTACCCGCATTGCTCCGCTGCTGTTAGTCTTAGCGTGATGATATATAGCCTTCCTCAATAAAAGGGCTATCTAACACCAAAAGAGTTGTTCAAAACGGACCAGTAGTTCCTGAGCGTGTTCAAACAAACAAAGTCTTCTTTATATTATTTAAAACAAGAATAATTTTTAATTAACAGAAAGCCTATTTGTGCAGATTTGTAAAATTAAAGTTCTAAAGATAAAGGTTCTGGTTCTTGCCGGTTCTTCTCCATAGATACTGCTTTCCGAATAGGTGATAAATGAAAAATGTTATGACGATTCAAAAGTGCTTTTATAAGAAGTCTAATTGAATAAATAAATGTTTGAGTTTCAGTTTGGGAGATATAATTTCATGTAATTGTCTTGCTTAGCAATATTATTTAACTTAAAACCATAGCCAGGAGTTGAAATTCAATATAAAATCATCTAACCTCCCTAATCTCCTGTAAAGAAAGTGCACCAGGCAGGTCAGACTTATTGGCCAAAACAAGTAGAGTGGCCCCAGCCAGCCTCTCCTCCCGCAGTAGTGAGTGTAACTCCTTGGCACAGTCTGCAAGCCGCCGAGCATCAGCGCTGTCCACTACCCAGGCCACACCATCGGTACTTTCGAAGTAGTTCTTCCAATATGACCTAGAAATGCAAGCTTGTTATTGTTTATCTATTACAAACTTATTTTCACGAAATAAATAATTTTCCGATTTAACAGTACGAAAAAAATACACATCAAGAAGTCAATCAATAAGGAAGTTTAATATTTTAAAACATACACCTAAAAAATTTTCTCTGACTCATCACCCAATTATTTATAACACAATACAATTTTAAAGAAACCTAGATGCAACTGCAGCATTTATCTATGAACTATATAGCATAACTAGCTGCCCTGCGATTTTACCCGCAGTGTTGCGCTCCTGTTAATCTAGGGTGATGATATATAGCCTATAGTCTTCCTCGAAAAATGGGCTATCTAACACCAAAAGAATTTTTCAAATCGAACCAGTAATTCCTGAAATTAGTGTGTTCAAACAAACATATTTATATATGTATGATTTATATATGTATAGATTACTTATGTAAGTAAACATTTCACTTCTATGACCTTTTTACCTGAGAGATTTTTGTCCTCCAACATCCCAAATATTCAATTTATAACCCTTGTGTTCCAACGTCTTAATATTAAACCCTAGAGTTGGAGATATTGTGTCGATTGGCTCGCCGTTAAATCGTTTCAATATTGTAGTTTTGCCGGCGTTGTCCAGTCCCCTGAATTACTTTGTTAAAGAAATTATATGCAAAATAGCGTGTTTTTATACATATAATGCTAATAGACATAAAAATAAATGGTTATTATAAATAATCACATAAAAAAACCTGTAAATATAAAACATTTGTTTACAAAAAAGGATACAGCATCAATATTCTCATTTCTTTTTCTTTTTGCCGGAGTTTCTTCAAAATCGTTAGAAAACCCATTTTTTAGATTGTTGTAGAAACAATAAGTATCACCTTTTTATTTGGCTAATAACAAAGTCTTATTTCTATAAATTTTAATTGGGTTTGAAACGCAATTTTGTTTTCAGTTTTCACAACAATAAATTATTATTCTATGATAAATCATAAAACGTCAAGTGTCAACTACAATTTGACACATCGATACTTGTTGCGTTCGTTTTATTAAAATCACAAATAAGATTAGTTATGTATCACGTATGTACTGTATAAAACACAAAAAAGTAATTTTGATTAACTATCAAAAAAACATGTTTGCTTAGAGCATAAATGCAAGCATGTATTGCATGTATGTATTGTTATCCCTAATCTCTAATCTGTAAAGTATTAAATATTAAAATACAATAATATCTATTGATGAATGATGAATACAGTTAATTTCTGATATTATTTTAAAGTTTATTTGAGTAAATAACTATTACGGAGTCGTAATAGTAATAATATTATGCAGTTGCTATTAGATTTTGGTGATCAATACAATTTTATACACATTCACTTGAATAAAATATATAAATTAATGATATTTAATTACGATTTATTAAGGATAAAAAAATCCTTAATCATAGCTTTTATTAAAACACTATTAATTTCGTTTTACAAAACGCAAATTAATATTTAATTTAATTTAAATATCTGCGGTGAAAATCCAAAAACAATTTTGTAATTTTTATTTGGTATCAAAATCGGGAACCATTAGAGCGTTTTCACATTATCCGATCCGATATCGGATATCGGAAGCCGATAGCCGATATCCGATATCGGAGGGAAGTAAAATGTATGAAATATGTGCCTGTCTTTCACATTGTCCGATCCGATATCGGATATCGGAGCCGACACCGATATGCCCGTGAGCTATCGGACGATAATGTTCAGTGTTGCCAATTCAATTTTCGAAAAGGCAGTATACCAACAGCAAAAAAGCACTAGTTTGTGTATTTTCACTCTTATATGGCGCTAAATCTTAAAAAAAATTCTTTGCTTTAACCTAAAATCCTTTCTATTAAAAGAAACCTTTTTTTATTTAGAAAACACACATTTAAGTATTTATAGGCATTAAAAATACGATTTATACGGCAGCTATTTTAATTACCGTATTAAAATATACGGTAATTGGCTGAACTGAAGTAAACAAAAATATTAGTGTCTATCATCTTTATTTTAACTCATTCTGCCTCGCTCCTCCTCCTACTCGGATGTTGGTTGTGCTCTGTGGTTGTGCTGTTTATTGTACCTATTGTTGTCATTGAGTGCTTTGTTTTTAACCGACTTCAAAAAAAGGAGGAGATTTCACACCGATTTTATTTTTATTTTGAATTAACAACAAAGAATATTTGAAAACTCTTAATTCTAAAATAATTGCTTATGACAATAAAATAATTTATGTATCTTTACTTACAGGAAATTACAACAATCATATTATAAAATATATATTTGAACGGGTGACAATATTATTTACAGTGTAATAAGAAAAAGAATAGAAAATGTGAACAAAGATTGTGTCACATAATAAATTTATCATAGGTACTACATGAACTTTTATAAATGTATATATAGTGAAAAAATGACTAAATGACTAGGTACGTCTTGTTAAAAATACATTTAATAGATTTTGAAAGGTATTTACTGATACATAATATGTATTACTAAAACTATTAACTAATACTAGGTTGTAGTAGGTATTGATATAAATTTATTTAATTTATAATGTGTTAACATATACTATACAAATGACCGATATCAAAATTCAAAACTATTTAGTAAATAGCACATCTAAATAATATGCAGTAATTAAATATCAAATCTTTTTTACATTTTACTTTTCTTTTTTTGAAGTTGTTTTTTTTTTACGTAGTTATTTTTAATGTATGTACAACTATGATCTATCATTTGAATTTTCTTTAATTATACCTTTTTTATCAACTGGCAATTTAGTGTAGTTTTCTCTAAAAATTTCTGGCAACACTCATGATGATATCGGAAGGATTTTATCGGACAATGTGAAAGGGAAAATTGTACCCGATATCGGATATCGGCTATCGGCGTCCGATATCCGATATCGGATCGGATAATGTGAAAACGCTCTTACGACCATAGAGAAAATAAACCCATCCATCCATGGCCGATCTTATTGCTGTCAATTCTCTATTTCTGTTAAAATAATGAAGCACCTTCAATGATTCTTATTGGGTTTTTAATGTGGAAGTGAAGTGTGGCGGTGCGGTCTCGGTGATAGGGCTCGTTGGTCTCCGCCACCATGTTCAGCGGAACGGTGCGCGTAAAGGTGTGTGAGGCTACGGGCCTTCGACCGACCGATTTTCAGAAACGGCACAATATGACCTTCGGGAAGCCTGGTGAGTTCACCGTGCACTGTAAACATTCCTTACAGTCACCATCATCGATATTTTGCGACCCTTTACACAAAAAGTTATCACGTATTAAAGTTTGCGCACAAAAGAATCTTATTACCTATGTTTACTATAATGGGTGTTGGTGTTTTGTAAATACGCGATATCTTTGCAGACGATCAGCCAATAGACCCGTATGTGTCGATCGACGCCGATGAACACCATTTAGACCGCTCCAGCACGAAACCAAAAACATTTGACCCTGTATGGAATGAAACATTTATTCACGAAGTTCAGAACGCAACTAAGTATGTATAATAAGTTAGAATACTTGGAGACAACTTAATTTTGGTCTGATTGATAAAAATGCGTCTATTTTTTTTAGTTTGGGTATCACTGTTTTCCATGATGCTGCAATACCTCCAGATGACTTTGTGGCAAACTGCACAATTCCCTTTGAAGATCTCATGCATCGAGAAAAAGATGCCACTGATTTTTGGGTGAGTTCAATACTTCTTCCTTTTACACCTAGAGAACAACTGACATAAATCTAAGATCAATCTAATCAATAAACTGTCAATCATATTATAAGACGTCATGTACAAAAGAGGTCATTATCTTTTGTTTATGTTGATAAATGTTATCGTTTATTTCTATTTTAAAAGTTTCAGTATTTACCAATTCACTCATGAATGTTTGTGTGTTCAAATTAAACTTCCATTAAAATATTCCAGTAAGTACATTTATCTTGTGAATTTTTGTAATTTCATAATAAAGTTTAATTATTTTAATTTATAAAATAGTTATATTGCACCTATGACCTACCGAAACATTTCATAATACTTTACTTGAGTCTACCTAACAACACATCCATGTTGTACTTCATCTATTGCCTTCACCTAATAAAATTGTTATGAATATAAAAACTAAGTGAAAATTTTAATGACACAAATAATTCCCGCGGAATGTTTGCCATTGAAAAGTATCTAAAATAAGAATAAATAAAAGCGCTAAGAGTCATAATGTGTCACAGATGTTGCATCCTGTTTTCATCAACTGAATCAGTGTGAGATAAACATTGTCTTTTCCTTATATCTCTAAATGATGTTATTTTTAACATTGGTGCCAGTTATTGGGAAATAATGAATTGCACTAAAAATAGTTTGATGTGTATTTCTAATTTTGAATGGCTGATGCAATCGTTTATTTGTTTTTCAAGAGTTATGGGATTTGTTGTTTTTTGATGGCTATTATAGTTAATGTGCTAGTTTATGTTGATTGAATAATTTATTGTCATGTAGAGATATATTTATTATAAAACAATATTGATGGTATTGGAATTTTTGAAATTGTTTATTGATGAATAGCAAAGTTTTATATATTTTTGTTCTAAAAATAAGGAAATATTTATCTAGTTAAGTACCAATACAGATCAACATAAAATCCTTTGTGCTGATCTATGAATTGTCAATTTATTGTGGTGACCTATATAAAATTAGGTTACAACACATTGGAGCAGAATACCAATGAAAAATATTGCAAATGCAGGAATAATAATTTCCTCTTGGAATAATTACTTTATCCTTGATTTGCTATATACTTAACAAACAAAATAGATCTGAAAATATTGAAAAACCTTTGAAAAATCATTCAAGACTCTGAACTTTATTTTATACCAGCTGTGCTCCGCGGTTTTACCTGCAGTGCTTGGCTCCTGTTGGTTTTAGTGAGATGTTATATAGCCTTCCTCGATGAATGTGCTATCTAACACTGAAATAATTTTTCAACTCAGACCAGTAGGACCCGAGATAAGTGCGTTCGAACAAACAAACAAACTTTTCAGCTTTATAATATTAGTATAGATGTATTTCAGATTATGAGACTACAATAGAGCTTTTTTTTTTGTTATAGGTGGACCTAGAACCTCAGGGAAAAATTCATCTCAAAATAGATCTGAAATGGAATTCTCAAGGTAAGTTGTATTAATTATAATAACATAATTAATATGCTGTAATATATGAATACTAGAACATAATGAAATTTAAATATTTTAAATCTATTCTAAAAATAAAGAATTACATTGTAATTGATGAATTATTAAGTTGTCTTGAACATTCAATTTAATAGAAGAAGGCTGTATCATTAAATAAAATATTTTAATGTTTTGCATTGTTTCAAATCACTGAAGGTTATTTTTGGATTTGGTCTTGTTTATTTGTTTTGTTTATTTAATATTTTTTTCATTTTTTTGTAACATGTTGTACCAGTAGTTCAATAGCAGTTTAATTAAGAGTTTTGGCTACAATGATCTTTGCTATTTCATAATTAATAAAGTGCCTAGCCTCTTAATTAAACGGCTGATTAAGCTAGCACATATAAGTGATGTAATACTACGGGTATGTCAGTGGGCGTGGTGAGCGGCAGTGCGTCAGGCCCGCGGCGCGAGTTCAAGGAGGGCGCGGGGTTCGCGCGGCGCCGCGGGGCGCTCCGCCGCCGCGTGCACCAGGTCAACGGGCACAAGTTCATGGCCACCTTCCTGCGGCAGCCCACCTTCTGCTCGCACTGCCGGGAGTTCATCTGGTCAGTGCGACACTTATAAACACTTGAATATATTCTGTGTATGTGTAGGTTCTAGAAGCAACTAAAAAAATATTATGAGTATAAAACACCTAAAAGTGTTATTTAAATGACTTTAAATCATATGCACAGCTGTTGTTATCGCACTGGAAATGGTAAAGAGGGCATATGTATATAATCATGTTACTAGACAAATGTCAATAGAGCTTCTAAACTTGTTCTGCTACTCTTTTTAAGGAAGTAAGAATTATTGTTATAGCATTTTTTTACTTTACAGGGGCCTCGGAAAACAAGGATATCAATGTCAAGGTGAGATCCTATAAGTTTTTTCAATACATTTTTTTTTCAATAGAAAAATTGTTGAAATTTTTCGTAAAGTTTTGATTAAGGAACATTTTGATGTATTTTTTCTAAAGTTTCCGTATATAATATTCTGTATATACCCACAAAAAATATTTATTGTTACAATAAATTATATAATATTTCAGTTTGCACTTGCGTGGTGCACAAGCGTTGCCACTCGTCCGTCGTCACCAAGTGTCCGGGCATGCGTGAGGAGGTAAGAATTTTTATATTTTATGTTTATTGGGAGATTAACGTATAAAAGAAGTATTCAGATTTGTTCGCAGATCAATTTCAATTATTTTTTATCTATACGAAATAAGGTTACATAAATCTTCTTTCTTTTTTTTATAATGGTCTGACACATCTTGTAATTTTCAAATATCACATGGTGGTTAGACAATTTATTCACAATCTCTTTGATTTAACATCACAACACCTGTTTTTATATGTGTTAACATCTGTTTTTACAAGTGTTTCGATATGAAATACACTATCTTGCAATGTTCAAACATGATAATATGGTATTTGGGCATATTTTTCATGATCTCTTGATCACACCACCTGTTTTTGTAGGTGTTGACATCTGTTTTTACATATGTTTTGACATGAAATACACCTTACAAACCATCTTAGGTCCCCTTAATACAGGTTATACCTAGTAAAGGGGCCTGAATCCCCATCTAACGTGACAAATTAATGTATGAATTCAAATAAAGATTTTATTTATTATTTACTAGCAAACCGGGCGAACTCCGTTTCGCCACCAGAGACACCTTTTCTTTGCTATAAACCTCACGGAGCCCGAGACCTTTCCATCGAATGCAAAACCGTTGAAATCGGTTCGTGCGTTCTGGAGTTATAGCGTCAGGAAGGAAAAGCCGATTTATTTTTATATAAGTAGATTATTATCTTAACTTATTATTTAATTAACTCACTTGTAACTTGCAGCAGCAGCAGAGCGTATCGTGCGCGTCCGGCGGGCAGCGCTTCAGCGTGAACGTGCCGCACCGCTTCGTGGTGCACTCGTACAAGCGCTTCACGTTCTGCGACCACTGCGGCTCGCTGCTCTACGGGCTCATCAAGCAGGGCCTGCAGTGCGAGGGTGAGACTCGTTGTATAGATGGACAGATAAACACAATGACAGAACAAAAACATAACATTTTACAAGCGTAGAGTCAACGGGTACCTTCTAGGGAAGCGAGTACCATCTTAGACCACATCTCAGCTTAACTTCAGACGAGATTGTGGTCAACCGCCTCCCTATTCTCAATAACAAAAAAAAAAGACGTGTGGCACTCGGGGACTGCCGCGGTAAAGCTATTGCATGCTATGCCTTCAAGCCACACCTCCGCGCCCGTCGGAGTGGGGAGCGTGAGGTTTTTCGTTACGCAATTTCTGGATTCGGTCCCCGCGCTCAAGGCCCGCGATAGAAGCTATGCAATAGCTTAAAAATAATGCGCAAGAATATTTGCACATCCAATCAATGGGTTGAATGTATTAGCATTAAAACATCCGTAATTTGTTACTAGTTACGTTCTTGCAAATGAATATAATTTGAATTTTATGAATACTACACGGAATGGGTAACAGTTAGTTGATTAAGTCACTTCAATTTTCGAAAGTTAATTGTAGCTTGGAGTTACCCAGTAAAGGTGTTGTACAATGTACAGTGCTGTCATCTCACAGAACAAAGACATTGCATTTAACATCGTAACTAGCCAACCACTGTATTAATATGATATTGTGATAATTTAACACACCAACTACTGAACATGTATTTATATGATATTGTGGCAATATTGCAGTGTGCTCGATGAACGTGCACAAGCGGTGCCAGAAGAACGTGGCCAACAACTGCGGCATCAACACCAAACAGATGGCCGAGATCCTCAGCGAGATGGGCATCACGCCCGACAAGAACCCGCGCCCACGAGCTTCCAAGGTAATGCACCACATACCTCACTAACTACATATATAAATACTTTTAGTTAACTATATTTTGACTACAAACTACAAACACGACACTTCACACGTGACACTTCACACGTGACACTTTAGATACGACACTTCACACACGACACCTCACAAACGACACTTCAAACACGACACTTCACACACGACACTTCAATGACACGACACTTCAAACACGACACTTCAAACACGACACTTCGATTGAATATATCCAGCATTGAGTTATCCCAAAGACGTATTGCTTAAAAATTTAATACATCATATAATTTTTTATCAAAAACAAGTGTACGGTGTTTGTCTGGGAAGCAGCAGTTGAATAATTTCCATACATTTGATTATAGATATGTATTGTTGTTAAAGTTTTTTTTTAAATAAACAGTATATTACACTATGATATGAAATTGTTGCAGTACTTGAACACTCCGATGCTGGAGGGTCCGCCGGACTTCCTGCCCGAAGACGGGAAGGACGAGCGGCAAGATGACAAAGGTAACGCTTTAGTTGTTGACTGTACATTTCTTGTCTCTTTCACTTGTACTGTTATAGAGCGAGATGGCATGATTGTATCTAGAATTTTAATTGGTTGATAATTATATATATATATAGGTATATATATGTATAGTATAGTTTTGCGGACTGTACATAATTGTACACCACTTGTCTCTTTCGATTGTACACGATTAGAGCGGGATAGCATAACTGTATCTAGAGTTTTCATTTTATTACTATTATAGTATGGTAGATTTTTTTTGCGGACTGTACATAATTTTTTTGTGAATAAGACTTGAGTAGTTTTTAAATGTATTGTAGTAATATATTTTCATCTTTAAGTGTTTCTTGATGTTTGCTTTTGTGATTTGAAAAAATATGTTTAAAAGATAATTTTTTATTTCTTTTTTTTTGCAATTTGTACATGTTATGTATTGTGTGTTTATTGTTCAATGTAATATAGAGCTGGAGGAGGGCCAGAAACTGTGGGGGTCTCAGTGGGAGGAACT
The DNA here is from genome assembly GCF_061535455.1 of Colias philodice. Lineage (NCBI taxonomy): Eukaryota > Metazoa > Arthropoda > Insecta > Lepidoptera > Pieridae > Colias > Colias philodice. The sequence goes on from NC_143103.1 coordinate 10,762,412, forward strand.
GCGCGACATATTCAGTAGTTACCAAGGTTCACACAAACGTACATACATACAGATGCTTCGGTGGCGGGATGTTGCTGTGTTTTGTTGATTTTTTTATATTTTTTCCATTTTTTTTTTGTGTTTTATTTTGGCAGCAATAACTTTAAATTGATTGAAGAAAATTGGATTTCTAAGCACTTTTCGCAAGAATATGCATCTCACTTGAGTTTTGTGATTGAGTGCAGTCTTAATAACAATAATTGCTTATGCTGGAAACAAGAAATTTTAATGGGCAAAACCAAACCATTGTAATCATATTTAAGAGTATAAATAAAAAAAAATGTCATTGGAACCACTTTTCAAATGGTCAAAAAATAAATTACTTCATAAATGTATTTTAATAGAAATACATACCAATGGAAAATTATTGCTTTTTACATTGTTTTTGTTGCATTTTCCGTTATGTTTTTGCGTATAGGTGCGCCGCCGGAGCCCGCGTGGTCCTCCGCGTGGGACGACCTTGAGGACGTGTTCGGGTTCAAACAAGGTGTTTGTCTGTTTGTTTGTCTGCTTGTTCACTATTGCGGTGTACACGGTGTTTGGTCGCTTGGTAGTTTGGGAGACTTTGGTGTGATAATTGTTATGCAAAAGGATGTGTAATTTCAAAATTTCGGATGAAATTCTTCATGATGTTATTTATTCAATATTTTTTGGGATTTTGATAAAATACTTGCTGTTAAGTGTCACAACGTATCAGTTATGGAAATGGTATCGTTTAAAAAAAATGATTTTATGGGTAAGTCACTTAAAAAGCACTGGTTGAAACAGAAAAATGCACCTAATATTTTAGGCACTAACAATATCTTAACAGCCAATGCACTATGTGTTTTTAGGCCCGAAAAAGTTTCATTCTTGTTTTATTGGAAATATCTAAGGAGCTTCTCTTTTTAAATGCACGAGTAGAACACCCAGAGTTTTATTTCAAACACGCGATTTTTAAAAAAATATTTAAAATATTGGAATTTTCGCGGCCGACTGAGCTAAATAAATTCGTATAAAAAAAATAGATACACTAGATAATTTATTATGTTGCTAATATATGTAGTGATTACAGGCGCAAATTATCCCTTTTTGAAAATTTCGATATTGTCGATAGAGGCGAAAGTATTGTAATTTTTTACTGATTTTCCTTTTTATGTTTTTATATTATATGCAGGCGTTAGTAGAAGCTCTGTTTAGTACCAAAAGAAGCCTTGAACTGAGGTCTACATGTGACAAAAATACCACATTCTAACCACGAAGTTATTACGAGTTATCGATTTTCAAAGAATTCAATGTCAGGGTTGTCCCTAATAAATAAAAAGTCAAAGCTGTTTTTTAACAATTATATAAATCGTCTATCTATTACCAAGTTTTTGTTTATGGTTTAAGTCGTTAGTTATAGTCGATATTTTAATATTATTCAACGATTTTTAATAAAATATTAAAAAAATTGGAATTTTCGCGGCCGACTGAGATAAATAAATTCGTATAAAAAAAAATAGATACACTAGATAATTTATTATGTTGCTAATATATGTAGTGATTACAGGCGCAAAATTATCCCTTTTTGAAATTTTCGATATTGTCGATAGAGGCGAAAGTATTGTAATTTTTACTGATTTTCATTTTTATTTTTTTATATTATATGCAGGCGTTAGTAGAAGCTCTGTTTAGTACCAAAAGAAGCCTTGAACTGAGGGCTACATGTGACAAAAATACCACATTCTAATCACGAAGTTATTACGAGATATAGATTTTCAAAGAATTCAAAGATAAGGTTGTCAATGTTTTACCGTTAATTCCGTTTGACTTTTAATGAGATTACTATGATCAATGCTCAAAATATTGATGAAAAAGGAGATTTATTTCAAGTATTAATTATATATTATTGAATTGTCTTAAAAATCTAAGATTTTTTTTATTAAGTTAATTTATTACATACTAGCTTCCGCCCGCGACTCCGTCCGCGCGGAAAAATTAAGATTTATTTTTTTTCTACGTATTTTTCCGGGATAAAAAGTATCCTATTTTATGCCCAGGATAATAAGGTATAATTATACCAAGTTTCATCGAAATCGAACCGTTAGTTTTCACGTGATGCCTTCACATACAGACAGACAGACAGACAGACAAAAATTTTTTTTATCACATATTTGGGTTTGGTATCGATCCAGTAACACCCCCTACTATTTATTTTTTCAATATTTTCAATGTACAGAATTGACCCTTCGGGGCCGTTCAAGTATTACGTAAGCACCAAGGGGGGGTGGGGGGGTCTCTGTTTTGCTTATTTTGGATGACATGGGGGGTGGGGGGGTCTAGATGATGATTACGTCATCGTTAGTTATTTAAGTTTTTTCGGGGATTCCTGCAATCAATACATATAATGCGTAGGCACTCGCTTTGAGAACTGGTTAGGGGAATTACCGCGCATTAGGGAAATTACCGTGCGCTATTCACTTGTCAAATCCAATTTATACCAAAAACTGTTCGAAAGTTTTAAAAAATCTCATACTGGGACGAAAGTGCAAAATGTACAAAAGTTAGTTAACGAAGTTTGGCGAAATTATAAATTACAAGCAAAGTCAGATAAGGAACTTTATATTATTGTATCTAAGAAGAATTGCAAGCGGCAACTAAAAATAAATCCAATCTGCTTCATTTTTTTTCCAAGGTGAGTAAATATAAGTACAAAGTTTCTCTTTACGTTCCGTAACAATTAAAACGACTTATGAGAAAAAATATGATGGCCTATCTCAAAGTAAAAAGGTAAATGATTGATATTTTATTTCTTAAGATTGACTTCGGCAATTAGTCACAAAATACACGGTGTTTTCAATATCTGTATGTGAAGGGTTTCTATGGGGAAAAGCTTTCAATAATATTTAAACGCTGGTTTTATTTAGCAGACTCACAACACTGAGCAGCAATCCAATGTCAACGATAACTTAGAATCATGGATTCAGGTTTTATGGACTGTTAATGTGTTCCGAAAATATTCTTTATGTTAAGCGCGTCGCACACGGTGAAGATACCGGATACCTTAAGATACTATAATATAAAATATTACCGTATCTTAAGATAAAATATTATAGTATCTTCACCGTGTGTGACGCGCTTTAGATAAGTTCTTTATTTCTGACTAGCTTTCCGCCTGCGGCTTCGCCCGCGTTTTCAAAAAAAACCCGCATAGTTCCCGTTCCCGTGGGATTTCCGGGATAAAACCTAGCCTATGTCACTCAGAAATGATGTAGCTTTCCAACAGTGAAAGAATTTTTCAAATCTGCCAAGTAGTTTCGGAGCCTATTCAATTCATACAAACAAACAAACAAACAAAAAATCAAACCTTTCCTCTTTATAATATTTGTATAGATTATATTTTTTTGTCATTTACTCTATGTGTATCAGTTAAACCTAATATTTTCATGTATTTTCCTATTTTAAAAATAACAATATAAAAAAACATTTATTACTAAAAAATACAAATGTTTACGTAAGCATAGGGGGAGGGGGTAAGGGCTTTGCTTACTTTTGATGACAAGGGGGGCGGGGGGGTAAAAAATGGTAAGAAATCTGCTTACGTAATACTTGAACAGCCCCTTCTACAGATTTATTATATGTAATAGATCATAATATGGATTACCTACCTATAATAATATATTGAATAATATTAAAATATCGACTATAACTAACGACTTAAAACATAAACAAAAACTTGGTGATAGATAGATGATATAATATATATAATTGTTAAAAAAAAGCTTTGACTTTTTCTTTACTAGGGTCAACCCTGACATTGAATTCTTTGAAAATCTATATCTCGTAATAACTTCGTGGTTAGAATGTGGTATTTTTGTCACATGTAGCCCTCAGTTTAAGGCTTCTTTTGGTACTAAACAGAGCTTCTACTAACGCCTGCATATAATATAAAAAAATAAAAACGAAAATCAGTAAAAATTACAATACTTTCGCCTTTATCGACAATATCGAAAATTTTAAAAAAGGATAATTTGCGCCTGTAATCACTACATATATTAGCAACATAATAAATTATCTAGTGTATCTATTTTTTTTAAACGAATTTATTTAGCTCAGTCGGCCGCGAAAATTCCAATATTTTAAATATTTTTTTAAAAATCGCGTGTTTGAAATAAAACTCTGGGTGTTCTACTCGTGCATTTAAAAAGAGAAGCTCCTTAGATATTTCCAATAAAACAAGAATGAAACTTTTTCGGGCCTAAAAACACATAGTGCAATGGTCTAATACAACTTTATTATATTTAAAACTTGGAATGTATATTTTATATTATAAATGGTACAGGGTCGGAGAGCACGGGCGGGCACAAGGTGTCTCTGGACGACTTCCATTTCATCAAGGTGCTCGGCAAGGGCTCATTTGGGAAGGTCATGCTCGCTGAGAAGAAGGGCACCGATGAGGTGAGATTATTTTGCCATTTGTTAAAGAACTTGGTGGCTGTCTTCGCGATATACACCTTTTTTTTATTGATTTTAGGTGAAATTCAAATAATAATGTATACTTTCGAATTATAAAAATTGAGATGATAGTATTTCAGCTTATTGTATGTTTTTTTACAGACGCACATATTTTAACTACGTACAGGCTTAACTCAAACTCAACTCAAATATTTATTTATTCAATTAGACTTCTTCTAGAAGCACTTTTGAAACGTCATAGGTACATATTTTTAACATTTACCACCGATTCGGAAAGCAGTATCTACGGAGAAGAATCGGCAAGAAACTCCATAGTTACTCTTTTTAATCATGTCAGTTTTACAATTTAATTTTACAAATTACTTAAGTAACATCATAATTTATAGTGATATGCCAAAGAACTGTCCTGTGGTTTTTACGCGACAACCCTCCATGGGTTTTTATCGTCCATATATTCCTTAATACTGTAATAGGCTCGCTGAACTAGTACATTTTTTATATAAGTTTTAAATTTAGAACTACTAAACTCTTTAATATTATGAGGAATTCTGTTGTAAAAGCCTTGACCCATAAATGAATTTTTAACTTTAGCTAGCCGGAAAAATGGCATTTCAATTTTATTTCTGTTTCTTGTGTCATAACAATGTCTATCTCCTACTTATTTCATTCTTTAGACAGACGCGAAGTGTTAATCGTTACTTGGTCATTTTGTGCTTGTCACAACGCGTAGGGAGCGGTGTTATAACAGCCATAACACCAATAATTGTAGAATCGCACCAAGCCGAAATAGCGGGTGGCTTCTACTACATTAGGGAAAATTTCGTTAACACAAAATCGATGTTCAGAAATAGTGAGCAGCAAAAACAATGCACCTTTGAGATGCTGCAGCACTCGATGAATTTACGCCAATTATCCGATTTGCGATACACATGTTTTCAATGGCCGCCACAGCAGATGAGCGGCTCGATCGAGGGCGGAAGTACAAGTGTCGACTGTCGTGGTGCATGTCAGTTGCAAAATAATTTGACAACCTTTGTTTGCATACTCTATGCCAAACATCGATAATAGACACCACGATCAATTACACGGTAACGAAACACCATCTTCACCACGTAGTTCATTCACTACTTCCACGGCGCATTGTGAGCTCATTTTTTCGAAACACATCCACCAATATACTTGTTCGCGCTGCAGGTGTACGCGGTGAAGGTGCTGAAGAAGGACGCGATCATCCAGGACGACGACGTGGAGTGCACACTCACAGAGCGGCGCGTGCTGGCCCTGGCGGCCCGGCACCCGTTCCTCACCGCACTGCACTGCGCCTTCCACACGCCCGAGCGCTTGTTCTTCGTCATGGAGTACGTCGACGGAGGGGATCTCATGTTCCAGATACAGCGCGCGCGCAAGTTCGACGAGCCGCGCGCCAGGTGTGTAGTGGCACGTTACACTTGTGGCATGTTAAACTTAAAATGACACGTTACACTTGTGGCACGTTACAAAAATGACACGTTACACTTGTGGCACGTTACACTTGTGGCACGTTACACTTGTGGCACGTTACACTTGTGGCACGTTATACTTGTGACACGTTACAAAAATGACACGTTACACTTGTGGCACGTTACACTTGTAGCACGTTATACTTGTGACACGTTACAAAAACGACATGTTACAAAAATAACAAGTTACAAAAATGACACGTTACAATTGTGGCACGTTACCAAAAGACACGTTACACTTATGGCCACTAACCAGTTTCCGCCGGCAGGTTCTACGCGGCGGAAGTGACGCTGGCGCTGCAGTTCCTGCACGCGAACGGAGTCATCTACCGCGACCTCAAGCTGGACAACATCCTGCTCGACAGCGAGGGGCACTGCAAGCTCGCCGACTTCGGCATGTGCAAGGAGGGCATCATCGGTGCGTCATGCTACAATCATTCATTTATACAGGGTGTCCCAAAAAGTAGTGATGAACGGAAGCTGGGAGGTAGAGGACCTAGAGGGCTATCCGAATCACCCCCATGTATGTTATGCGATTTTTCGTATTTTCGGGGTTATGACTTTTTTTTTCAATTTTTCACCTATCGCCGAGTACGATGATATTTTCACTCATGGTGACGTCAATTATTGCGCTAGATGCTTGATTTTTTTTTGTTTGCTAAGCTAAAAGATAGGCCAATTCAGTATGGTAACATTTACTATCGTTAGATCTTCGAATGGAATAAAAAAAAGAATTAAATGCCAAGAAAGATAAAATTACACAGTATGTTCACCACTTCAAGGGCCCGTAAAAAAATAAAATCACATGAAAATCTCTGTGTGAAAATCTCTGTGAAATTCTCCATGTGAAAATCTCTGTGTGAAAATCTGTGTGTGAAAATCTGTGTAAATCTCTGTGTGAAAATCTCTGTGTGAAAATCTCTGAGTGAAAATCTCTGAGTGAAAATCTCTATGTGAAGATCTCTGTGTGAAATGCTCTGTGTGAAAATCTGTGTGTTAATCTCTGTGTGAAAATCTCTGTGAAAATCTCTGTGTGAAAGTCTGTGTGAAAATCTCTGTGTGAAAATCTCTGTTTGAAAATCTCTGTGTGAAAATCTCTGTGAAAATCTCTGTGTGAAAATCTCTGTGTGAAAATCTGTGTGAAAGTCTCTGTGTGAAAGTCTCTGTGTGAAAATCTCTGTGTGAAAATCTCTGTGAAAATCTCTGTGTGAAAATCTGTGTGAAAATCTGTGTGAAAATCTCTGTGAAAATCTCTGTGTGAAAATCTCTGTGTGAAAATCTCTGTGTGAAAATCTCTGTGTGAAAGTCTCTGTGTGAAAATCTCTGTGTGAAAATCTGTGTGAAAATCTGTGTGAAAGTCTCTGTGTGAAAATCTCTGTGTGAAAATCTCTGTGTGAAAATATCTGTGTGAAAATCTGTGTGAAAATCTCTGTGTAAAAATCTCTGTGAAAATCTCTGTGTGAAAATCTCTGTGTGAAAATCTGTGTGAAAATCTGTGTGAAAATCTGTGTGAAAATTTCTGTGTGAAAATCTCTGTGTGAAAATCTCTGTGTGAAAATCTCTGTGTGAAAATCTGTGTGAAAATCTCTGTGTGAAAATCTCTGTGTGAAAATCTCTGTGTGAAAATCTCTGTGTGAAAATCTCTGTGTGAAAATCTGTGTGAAAATCTGTGTGAAAATCTGTGTGAAAATTTCTGTGTGAAAATCTCTGTGTGAAAATCTCTGTGTGAAAATCTCTGTGTGAAAATCTGTGTGAAAATCTCTGTGTGAAAATCTCTGTGTGAAAATCTCTGTGTGAAAATCTCTGTGTGAAAATCTCTGTGTGAAAATCTGTGTGAAAATCTCTGTGTGAAAATCTCTGTGTGAAAATCTCTGTGTGAAAATCTCTGTGTGAAAATCTGTGTGAAAATCTCTGTGTGAAAATCTCTGTGTGAAAATCTCTGTGTGAAAATCTCTGTGTGAAAATCTCTGTGTGAAAGTCTCTGTGTGAAAATCTCTGTGTGAAAATCTGTGTGAAAATCTGTGTGAAAGTCTCTGTGTGAAAATCTCTGTGTGAAAATCTCTGTGTGAAAATATCTGTGTGAAAATCTGTGTGAAAATCTCTGTGTAAAAATCTCTGTGAAAATCTCTGTGTGAAAATCTCTGTGTGAAAATCTGTGTGAAAATCTGTGTGAAAATCTGTGTGAAAATTTCTGTGTGAAAATCTCTGTGTGAAAATCTCTGTGTGAAAATCTCTGTGTGAAAATCTGTGTGAAAATCTCTGTGTGAAAATCTCTGTGTGAAAATCTCTGTGTGAAAATCTCTGTGTGAAAATCTCTGTGTGAAAATCTGTGTGAAAATCTCTGTGTGAAAATCTCTGTGTGAAAATCTCTGTGTGAAAATCTCTGTGTGAAAATCTCTGTGTGAAAATCTGTGTGAAAATCTCTGTGTGAAAATCTCTGTGTGAAAATCTCTGTGTGAAAATCTCTGTGTGAAAATCTCTGTGTGAAAATCTCTGTGTGAAAATCTCTGTGTGAAAATCTCTGTGTGAAAATCTCTGTGTGAAAATCTCTGTGTGAAAATCTCTGTGTGAAAATCTCTGTGTGAAAATCTCTGTGTGAAAATCTCTGTGTGAAAATCTCTGTGTGAAAATCTCTGTGTGAAAATCTCTGTGTGAAAATCTCTGTGTGAAAATCTCTGTGTGAAAATCTCTGTGTGAAAATCTCTGTGTGAAAATCTCTGTGCCTGTCGCTCGCGACTGCGCTCGCGACAGGCACAGATTTTCAATAACACAGTGACATTTGGCTTACAGTTGTGCGTAGCAGAGAGTTATATTACGTGATGGTCATATTTTACTAAACTATACAGGGTGTAATCGTTAAGTGTGCACAGGCGATTATTCCGTAACTATTACAGATATCAAAAAACTTTAAACTGATATCGAAAGTACTTAACCTAATGAGTAAAATGGCCATAATAAATTTTTAAAAATAATACGAGAAATATCTAAAAAATTAACTTTAAACCCTCCCATACATTTAGTATGAGATATGAATATCCCATGTACATGGGTTGATCCAAAAGTAATGATAATCAATATTAAACTAGGTCATTACAGTTAAAATAATTATGTATTTCACTAGATAGTCTTCTAACTAGATAATATACTTCGATATTTTTTTTCCTTAACTTAGAAAAAAAAAACTTTGACTTCATCTACAAAAACCCCTCAAAATCGGCCATCACTTCGCTGTCGTCTTAAAATTTCTTGTATCGACGGTGTTTCTTGTGCCGAGGTAAGAGATAGAATTAACTAGGAGCTAGATCTTACAAACAGGGTGGGTGTTCAAGCATTTTCAATGCCGATTTTTGATTGGCAGCCATCGCAACTGACGCTTTGTGATCTGGTGCGTTGTCTTGGTGAACCAACATTCAAGACCGAAGTTTGCCATGTCTCTTTTTCTTACTAACCTACCCGCAATCTTTTAATTTGGTCTGTGTAGTAAGAGCCCTGTGTAGTAGTGGCTACCTTCTTAAAATATTCCACATTTCTTCAGCGTCCCAAAAAACTACGGCATTAATCTATCCCACTAATTTTCACTTTGAAAATCTTCACCGTCACTTTGGAAGCTCGCATCCAGGCCATTGATTGTTTCTTGGTTTCAGCATAAACATGGTGAACCCAGGTAACACCCATGGTCACAAATCGTGACAAAAAATTATCCTGATCTCAATAAAAATTTAGAAATTCACCCTCTAAATGTCGAATCGTTGTTTCTTCTTTTCGTCGGGAAACATTCTGGCTCGCACTGTTCACATTAAAATTAATGTTAATACTTGGAAACGTGGCCTGTAGATATAATTTTTTTGTGATAACTTAGTGATTACATGAGCAAGCATAAAACATTTATTTTATATTTTTATGTGCACAGGAAATACCCAATTATCATTACTTTTGGATCAACCTATACATTTAATATGAAAGATTTTAGCTTTTTTTTGTTTTTTTGGTTTTCTGCTTTAATTACTTCGCAAATTTGGAGGGAAGTTCATTTAGAAACTGTAAATAGACCTCCTCATTGTATTGCACAATAAGGACGTCACTTCGAAAATCTACTATGAATACAAAATGTATGGGAAATAAATTGTATGGGAGCGTTTAATGTAACATTTTTGGTTATTTCTCGTTCTATTTTTAAAAATTTATTATGGCCATTTTACTCATTAGGTTAAGTACTTTCGATATCAGTTTAAAGTTTTTTGATATCTGCAATAGTTACGGAATAATCGCTTGTGCACACTTAACGATTACACCCTGTATAATATGCTTATTTATAATGTCCAAACTCAAGTAGGTATATGAATCCATTCAGAAGTATCGTGAAAGGCCATAAGCACAGATGTAACGCTATGAAATATCATGTAGCTGTAGGAACGCTTGCAATGATTTTTTTAAAGTATAGATACGTCACCCGGGCACGTTTTATTTTTATGTGATTTTATTTTTTTACGGGCCCTTGAAGTGGTGAACATACTGGGTAATTTTATATTTCTTGGCATTTTATTCTCTTTTTATTCCATTTGAAGATCTAACGATAGTAAATGTTACCATACTGAATTGGCCTATCTTTCAGCTTAGCAAACAAAAAAAAAATCAAGCATCTAGCGCAACAATTGACGTCACCATGAGTGAAAATATCATCGTATTCGGCGATAGGTGAAAAATTGAAAAAAACGTCATAACTCCGAAAATACGAAAAATCGCATAACATACATGGGGGTGATTCGGATAGCCCTCTAGGTCCTCTACCTCCCAAGTCCCAGCTTCCGTTCATCACTACTTTTTGGGACACCCTATATAATTTACGCTTTGTGTTGTTATCACACGATGGAATTGCAATTTTAGTGGATATTTTTTAAATGAAGCACACCTCCTGTACGCGTTTGAACGTCTACATAAATTTTCATTTTAAATTTTTTTATCAATCCTCTGCCAAATTTCAACTCGATCGATCCTGTACTTTGGGCCGTGTATTTGATAGATCAAGCAGTCAGTCAAATTTATTCCCTAACCCCAAAATGTTTTAAAACATCATGTTGTTGGTTTTTTTTTTATATTTAAAGCAAGGTTTTACCTAAAATATAACATTATACGTTATTTGGACAGTTTTTCACTGAACACTTTGTCATTGCTGTTTGCAAAACACAACGTAGCGAAAACGTTTGAGCGTGATTGGTAGTTTATATTGTACGGCTATTGGCAGATCTTTTTTGTATTCGAAATGAGTTTAAAAAAAATCGACAATTTATATTTGCTCTAGTTTTCGTTTTCATCTCTAAGGAAGCTTTTTCTCTCTTTTCTTAGCAAAACCAACTGTTATTACTAGAAATTAAAGACGCTAACGTTTCAAACACGATTTATTTTTGTAACGTCTTCGTACTTTTATAATTTTTTTAATGTTTTTCACTCGATCATTATTACTAAGTAAAATCTATTATTTTCAGACGGTGTAACCACTACGACTTTCTGCGGAACACCGGATTATATTGCTCCTGAGGTAAGCTTTTACAAACAGTATCTTATTTGTCACATTATTAAAATTCTGGATCATGAATGTCTTTTTGTTTCTTAGTAATAAGGTATTATAGTTCTTGCTTTCTTTTTATTTTTTCATAATGAGATTATGTACTATTTTACTATATTGAACAAATGTACCAAGTAAGTGGGTTTGTTTCAAACAAAAATACATAAATTAATTGTCCATGTTATGTTAATTTAACAATATTACTTCCCCTAGCACTGTTTATAAGCTATTGTTGTATAACAGATTGTGCAAGAGCTCGAATACGCTCCATTATCTGACTTAATTTACTATTATCATGCCCCATAGATCCAGCAAAAGCTCGAAATATAGCCTACGTATCTTTTCGACTTCTATATGAGCTAATTTCGTGTCTCGTGTCACAGAATATTATAAATGCGAAAGTTTGTGAGGAGGTGTGTGTGTTTGTTACTCTTCCACGCAAATACTACTGAACCGATTACAATGAAATTTAGCATACTACATCAGTCAGAATCGACATTCGAAATCGAAAATTTAACAATACTTAATTCAAAAATTTTTCAAACTTCGGTCAAGTGAATGGTTCATTGGGACGACAATAAATCTCATTTTGCAACCTTGTCCGCAGTCCGGAACATTGTTAAAATTGCAATTAAATTATTTTTTTGCTGTATGGTCGTGAAAAAAATTCCAAAAGTTCTGCAAAGTTGGGGAAGTTTTCGATATAATATTTCATATCACGTATTAAATTTGCAACCAATCTAAGTGTACGTACCATTCGCTTGACCGATGTTTGAAAACTTTTGGAATTATTGTGAATTGATTGTCTTGACTGACTGGAGTATACAATGTATATGTCATATAGAGGGTAACTTGGATTAACACATAGGATAGGTTTTATCCCGGAAATCCCACGGGAACGGGAAATATCCGGGTTTTTCTTTGAAAACGCGGGTGAAGCCGCGGGCGGAGAGCTAGTTAAGCAAATATATAAATAATTTGGTGTGCAGATCCTGCAGGAGCTGGAGTACGGCCCGTCGGTGGACTGGTGGGCGCTGGGCGTGCTGCTGTACGAGATGCTGGCCGGCCAGCCGCCCTTCGAGGCCGACAACGAGGACGAGCTGTTCGAGAGCATCCTGCACGACGACGTGCTCTACCCCGTCTGGCTCTCCAAGGACGCCGTCGCCATACTCAAGGGTCTGTCTCCACGCTGTATCTCAAACCGTGATAGCTAGAAAGCTGTTCACGAATGATGTATTTCCGTTACTGGCTATAACGACAAATACTAAAAAATTAAAAATATGATATATAATATATAATATATATATTCACAAGTAATCTTTGCATTCGATTCTAGATATCAGATTTCGATTTTTAAAGTAACGTTTTTAGTATTTAAAAAGAAAAGGTTATCTGACACATCATTGTAGCGGTGTCAGTTCTCAGAATAATAAATCTAAATCAGAAATTGTTAATAATGTTTAGGAGGGTTTATTAGTAAAATCAAACATTAAAATTACTCGTATCGGTGATAATTATTATAAATATGTAATTGTAATTGAAAAAAGTTAAGCAAATGTACAGTTCTAACAAAACGAAATGACATATTATTCTGTGCCGTCGTTACTAAGTTACGTTGTTGAATTTTGTTGAATTGTCAAATGTCGCCTATTAAAATGGCTCTACTGTAAGACCGGAGCGGAGTCTCGCGGGTGAAACCGTGGAGCGGCGCTAGTTTTGACGTGACAACGTCTTATAATTCGATAGAGCCGGCTGCACGCACGAAAAAACATGATTTATGCGGCGCTACCTCGCTCTGAGGCGTTCCATGTAAGGCTTGAAGTGCAAATGAGAGCGCGGAACGAGCGATAAAGAAGCATAATCGGACGTCGTCACGTTTAACTATCGTCAGTGAACCGATTTTACAGACAACCAATTTTTTGATATATTATTTAATATTGTGTGTGGTCAGGTTTCATGACGAAGAACCCCTTGCGGCGCCTGGGCGTGGTGGGCGGCGAGGCGGGCATCCGCGCGCACGCGTTCTTCCGCGACATCGACTGGGACGCGCTCGCGCGCCGCACTGTGCGCCCGCCCTTCCGGCCCAAGGTTACTGTATTTAACGATACTCGTCGAGATTTACTTAAATTCCTACCTGTATACGCGCTACTAAGTTTAGCGCTCACCTTGAAGTGGAGGGGATCTATTTGAACGAAATAAAGGCGAACTTGCCGTAAAACATTGAAGGTCACCGCTAGACTTACGTGCCGCGTCTTATACGCGGATTAAGGTTCTTCAAGCGTACAGTGAACGGGTACCTACTAGGGAAGCGTGTACCGTCTTAGGCCACATCTTAGCTTTCCATCAGGCGAGATTGTGGTCATGCGCTTCCTTATTTAAAATAAAGAAAAGACAGAGGAATAAAATTTATCTGGAGAATTTTTTAAAGAATAGAAAAAAATCCATCACGAGGTCGGATTCGAACCCGCGCCTTTCGCCTTATCGGGGTGACGCTTAATTTGTCGACCACCCGTGACCCCTAGACCAATATTTTTCTATTTAAAAATAAAATCTAATTTATTCAATGCTATAACAATAATATCAAAATCTATCCTATTGTTATTCTTATATAAGAGGAATTTCTATCACATTGCTTCCATTTTTTTATCACTTTAATCAACTAACAATTGTTGGACAATAAGGACCAATACAAATAATCTGTATTGTGATTGCAGAAGAGCAAGCGTGAAGCGGCGAACTTCGACGCGGAGTTCACGAAGGAGGAGCCGTGCCTCACGCCCGTGCCGCCCGACGTGCTGAGGGCCATCAACCAGGTAATTAAATGAAATGATTTATTTTGCAAAAAATGTGGAAGATATAAAGATGTTACGTAATTCATTGTTCAGCACAAATCGCCTATTGATTGGCATGCAAAAATTAAAAAATTACTACACCACACTACACACTCAACACTCACTCATTTATTCAATTACACTTTTAGAAGCACTTTTGAATCGTCACATAGTTCTTCCGTTTGCCACCGACACTACACTTCAACTATTTCAAGTGGCGAATAGATATTTCGTAGCTAATTATCCCATTACACATCCAATAGCAACTCATATACATTACGTAAATATCCTATAGCCAACATGTGGCTGTCTCTTCTTATAGCCATCACATAACTATTTCATAATCATTAATCATTCCAAGTCCAACCCATAGCCATCACATACAAATCACTGAAAAATTAATGACATATAATCAGAACCAATCCGCATTAAATATTATCTTTCAAAATAGCAAAGTACCTTAGAAATTGATTGCATTATCACAGCATAATTTTTGAAGTGAAAACTTCTTTAGCAGCGTTGAGCACTTTTTCTGTAATGGGTATAAAATCTTAAACTCGCGTCAGGACACGCGACCTGATCGAAAAAGCGTAAGACGGATACCATTCCAAAATATCAAACATGCTCAACGTTAATAATCAAGTTTTCACTTCTGCCGGCACTCCCCCAGTGCAACCCGTCTTTTTTTCTTCAATACAAATACGATTTCTTCAATCAAACGTTACTTTTACAGGAGGAATTCCGCGGCTTCTCGTTCGTGAACCCGGACTTCAACCCGCAGCCGCACGAGCGCCCGCAGTGAGCGCGCACACACACACACACACACACACCACTCACACCACATCACACTATACACTACACTACACTACACACTACGCGCCCATCGTACTGTCGAGTAATACGCACGCGCAAATATGTATCGCGCACGCGCAGTGGGTAAGCACGCGTGGGTTACGACGATACGTCTATACACATATATAAAAAAAAATATTAAAGTATATTCTAGTGTTGGAATGAACAATAGGCTAATGTTTGCTGCTTGTAAATATAAGTTGTTATAAAAAATAGTCAGAAAACTTCCATGGATAACAGACTATTCGCTAAACTTATAGCAATGCACTTATAACTCAATCAACCAATCACGAAAGAAGCTAGTCCAACTAATAAAGTTGTAAAAAATGATTCGAACACATGACAAAAATCGACCAATAGCAGCGCAGTATTTATCACGTCCTGACTTGTGATTGGACTAAAATCTTGCGTATCGTCGTAACTCACTAACTAAACACTTTACAAAAAATCTACATTTGTGTTAAAAATCACAATTATGTATCGAAATATTACATCACAATGTTTAAGGGAATAAGTATAATATTATATTGGATAAGTTGAGATTTTTATATTTATTATTACCAACATGGTAACCGTTTTACGATTTATTTTATATTTTTGTTACATGTTTTTTGACATGATCGTTGGAATTATGATAATGTTTTGCGGTGTGGTGTAATCTGTCGATGAACAAAGATTCGTAAAAATATCACTGATCTTATTAACTTGTGGTGTGTTCAAAATATATTAATTTCCAATAGAAGAGTTGATGCTTAACATTTATCTGTCAAAGCATGGAAACTACACTGTATAAGAATCTAGTTTGATAAAACAGTCATATAATATAAACATAGTGTAACGCACTAAAGAATTTGGATGGTTCACGTGACGTCACGTGCGAAAGTTCTCGAAGGTTCTAGTCAGGTGTTTATTGTAGTATTATTTCTGTTGGTTTCGTACGTTTTGTCTAAATGTACGTCTGTCTGTCGTAGCGTAGGTTAGTGTAGCGCTCGGGCGGTCGGCACGCTCGCTTCTTCCGTGTTTTTTTTCTTCGACTTTTTCTTAGTAACAAGTATGTATATAGTGACACTTGCGGCCGCTAGATGGCGTTGTTTGTTCCGAAATAAACTGAACAGATGCCATATTATTACTATAAAAAAATTATTATTATTATAAAAAAGGAATAGTGTTGTTTATTGCCTGCCAATGTTGAAAAAATAATCGAATTAAAAATTGGAAAGTGTAAAATTAGATAGCGGCCGTGAAGTGTCGCACAAAGATCGCGATACCTCACAAACGAGTTGCCAAATCAGTTCGCTTGATATGTTTCTTATGACGTTTCTGTCCGCGGATACCAGCCAATATTATATTTTGCTCGTTGATCTGTTTTTAGATATAATTTATGAAGTATTTATAAGTGTTAAGTATGAGATGTATAATGTTAGGTTATTCCCCCGCGCCGGTGTATTCGATGTTGATTCGTGATAATGTTCCCTCAACTGTAGTCGGGGAGGCGACCGCCTTCCAGCTTGGAGTATCTTATATTTATGTACACTGCGAATTTTATCAATATATTGTACGGTCAGTAAGTGTGAAAGTACTTTCGCGACCCGCCGCGTCGAGCGAGAGATTCTTAATAATTGCGATTATAAATTAAATTAAATTAAATAAAAAATCGAAAAAAAAACTTAAGCTCCTAGTTTGTTGAGAAATATATTTTCCCTGAAGATGAACTATATAAAGAGGTTAGAGCAATTATTGATTGTTGTAAATATTGAATAATATTTTAACGCATAGTGTGAACGCGACCTAAGGACATCTTGTTGGATGCGCTCTCGAATGCATAAGGTCTCTCTTTATTGAGCGTTTTAGAACAAATATCACTATTTTGGGGTCACTTTTCGGTTTAAAACATATAAATAAATATATAGTTTCAACTGTTAACAGAATTTAAGAAAAATATTTTGAATTTAAATTTTTTTTATTAAGGATGGACCTTATAGGGTAGTAGTATCGACGTGATGGGGCAAGATGCAATCGGATAACCCCATTTGTGTTGGTGTGTGTGTTTGTATGTTTGTGCGTGTGTGTCTGTGTGTGTGTGCACTTGCTGCGCCGTGGAGAGACAATTATAATTTGGGAGACAATTTCGTGATTGTCTCTTGGACTATAGTTGGACTTTGGTTTTTATTTACGTTTACGAATTGTTTATGGCGCGCTCTGATCAAACGGGAACGGGGAAATGTTTTGACAGTACGTCGAGTTTATTTTGCTTATGGTGTGATATAAATAGCGTATTTGAGGCTATAACTTATGCGAAAAAAATAACTTTCTTACATAAACACCTTGGTTACACTAAAATCCACAAATAACTAAAATGCCCCGTTTTCGTTTGATTCGCGTGACCGAATGATCCAGCTTCTAGTCTCATAGTTGTGTTATATTATAGCTATATGCATTTCACAATACTCAGTGGGTCCTGTCCGCCTTATACAGTATTTTGTTGGCTATTTCACACCAATATCACAGTATACAGATACAACCAGTAGGGAAACTTCATACAACGCGTCCGGAATGACTTAAGAGTAATTAAGCGCGTAAGCGTATTTACGGGAATCGTAAGGGTATTATCACAATTGACAGTTATGAGACCCTTACGATCCTCATAAACACGCTTGATTGTGTGCGTGAGTCATTTCGAACGCGTTGTATGAAGTATCCCTACTGGTTGTATCTGTATACTGTGCCAATATCCTAAAAAAACTAATATTGTCGTGAAATACCAAACGGTTACATGAACAATTTAAACCGTAGGTACTGTGAGTACTAAATAATATAATCTCTATTGTGTTAAACAGCTGTTATGAAACTGCGATCTGTTGTTGTGTTGAACATTTACATCGGAAGTATTATTTATTATAGTTTAAGTGGATACCAAAGGTTTAGTTGTAAGCGAGCGGCGAGGTAGCACGGCTAAGGCTTATGTAGTCGTTAGGGTAATGTATTTACTTATGTGCGGACACTACTTGCGTGGAAGGAACATCACTTGGTCATGCTAGGGGATATTTCCAGAAAGTTCTATGACACTTTGGTCAAAAAAAACTAATTGTTTTTATCATCTACATGAAAGATCAGCTGAAAGCATGTAAACATTGTTTTTATTCATCTTCATGCTGTATAAAAGGTTCACTGAAAGTTAACAACAACGACTTTGCTTCAGTAAGATTCATCACATTTCAAAAGGCAATGAGATTTTGGTAGAAATATTTTCTCTAAAATAATATTACTATCAATACTTTGGACTTTTCTTTCTTTTCCTCAAATGCCACTTTATTTAATTCGAGTCAATGATATGGGTATGATCGTCTCTCGCCACGCAAGTAGTGGCCGCGTTCCACGCATTGTTGTCTTTTCGTACGTTGCTTGTGGGCTACATACATGGTACATTTTTATTTTATTCGGTGTTGATACTAATGTATAGGTTTATTGAGCACGTCGGTGGGGTGCGGTTGTGAGCTTGTGGCTATCGTAGACTTGCGCAAGTTATGTGCGCAAGTGAGTGAAATGCGATTGTGCAATTTTGCATGTGCAATGTTTTCTTGTTTGTTGGATTTTAGTAAGTTTGTCCTCCATAAGGCCACAACCGCACCTAAACTGGCGTGTTGTAGCACCGCGTGGGATACTCGGTGTCTCGAACTGCGGCCGCGTGCGCAGGTTCGACCCTTATGTATAGACGCTTTCTTACTCATGTAATTAGTTTTCTATAACTCTTGCGCTTGGCGCGAACGTGGGACAAGAGAGAGATTATATGTACTTAACATTGTAGGCATCACACTGGTGCTTTAGTGTGGGACCGCTCTTAGTATCCTGTTATATTATAGGGTAAAAATGTCTTTCAGAGGAAGTGTGGTGTTAGTTATATATAATGGGATACTAAGAGTGGCACAGCGTAATTCAGCCAATAGGAAGCCGCCATTTGACGTGACGTCACACCGGTGGTGTCCCATTGGCTGTCGTGTAGTAAGACCGCGTTCGTTCCAAGCATATTTCCTCAGTGTATGTAATTCGAATCTTACCGTTATTAGTAATCGTGAAGTTTATTTAGTAGATCTTACTAATTTAGAGTAGTCTTTATTGTAATAGAAGTAGAGTCGCGGGTCGCGTGGCCGTCGGCACTTCTGAACTTATTAACTAAGAAATGGCCTATCGGTATGCTGTATGTGTGTTAGGTTTACGGAGTTATTTATTAATGGGTTCGAATTTGACTGGTTTAAAACATGTTTCATGTATTTTACTAGTGAAGATCTACATTTAAACTTTACCAAAGATACAAAATATAAAACTTTTTAACATGTTTTAAAGCGGTCAAATGCGGAACCGTCCGCGTGAGAGTAGTATTAATGTCTCGAATAGAAGCCGCCGCGGCGCGCGACCCTCCCGCCATATTTGTTTGACCTCTAGTTGTGTGTGTGTCTGTCGTTTGCCTTTACGTTCACACAAACAGTCAGCTCTACACAGAGAATCAGTTTTATCCAGTCTGAACCGGTTCTATCCAGATTTAACCGGTTTGGACTGGATAGAACTATTAGATACGTGCTTTTTTTGTTTCGATGCCGCGTTTACGGGCGGCCATTTCGAGATCTGAAACTTTTAGATTTGCGCTGACACACATTTATGATGTTACCTTTAATTGATTCTATTTTCTGTCTGTTTGTATTGATTAATTAATTATTAATATATTAATAATGTATTGGGAATTATAATTGTGTATCGTAATGAGCAGCGCGCTAGTGCGCGCGTCGTCCGTACGTTTTGCGTTCCGACCGATTTTTTATTGTCGTTTTCGATTCGATTTTTTGGAATCTTTTTACATTTATTTATCGATTTTTTAACATTTAAATATTATTCTCTTTTGTTAATTTTAAGTATTACGATAGCTGTGTAAGTAGAACAATTTTATTGGGCGGTGTGTTATCGCTTCAACTGTAAGGCGTCTCACACACGAGCGAATATTTCGCGAATTTAAATCGCTACTAGTATGAAAATGTTATTTTGAACTATAATAAAGCTTCACTTCATTTCGCACAAAGTATAAATTACTCGTACTACATTTTATGCTATAAATTAAACTTGACTTTTATATGAAATGTCATGGCATTTTACCGTTCGTGTGTCGACGTCAGATAGAATATTTTTCTCTCTAAGTTTCATAAAACGTTGCTAGTGGTGCTTGAAAGATAATTTTATATGTGTTGACTAATTTCGATGATTTTATTGTTAGCGGGCGACTCGGCGACTCGCTGCGACTGTCGCAGTTGCGCCGCAGAATCGCCCGTGTGTTGTCACCCTAAATGATCTTCCGTTTACATTGTTATTTCATTATTAATCCCGTTATAGCCACGTTTTGTAACTAATATGAAAATGTTTATAAAATCGCACAATATACTAATTTTGGCAAAGTTATTCGACTACTCAGTGTTAACTAACACTTAGGGCTTGAGTGTTACTTAATTTTGAGTGTCGGTTGAGAAATTGTTGATAATGTTAAATCACAAGTTTTAGCAGTTTGCAGATATAGGAGCACTTTTGCACATATTAAAGTAAAATTAATAAAAAATAATATATTACACCAGCGGAATAAATGTAAGTCACAATAAAAATAAAATATATGTAATTGTTTTTATTATTTTGTTACAATATTGTGAAAGTGCTTCTAGGTCATTTTGTGCCAAAACCGAGTGCAATTTACGTACAATATTCGCTTTCAAAGTAAATGACATAATACTTGACGCATAATAATGTTATATTTAATTTTGTATTTTTTATATTTGATGTTTAATTTTGTTTAGAGACTAATTTATGATAATGTATAGCGCTTGAAGTTACCACTAGATGGAGACACTGCTTATACCCAGTTTAAAATCTTATCATTTTTGGTTTTAAATATATAAAATAAACTATATATACAAGATTATATTGTTTCTTTTCTCTCCATCTAGCGGCTTTACGCACAAATTGAAATATACCCTCAAAAGTAGACGCGGCTTATCCCTCAGACGCTCCCAGTGTCCAGCCAAAGATTATGTACAAACTTTGTTTTCTTGCCATATATAGATATATATAGTAAATATAATTCGGTTTGTATGTCTGTCGCTTCAGCAAGACGCACCTCGTGTCTTGTGTAACAGAGTGTATGCGAGTATATGTAATTGTTGTTTGTTCATTGAGTCACAATTAGAACACATTTAGCAGATAAATTAATGCATATAATATAGTTTTATGAAATAAATATGTATATGTAATCCTACATGTCTATTAAATCAAAGAAAATAGATAACACTTGGTCGTTTTATTTTTTACCTGCACTCTGACTTCATAATTCATATTCATTAGTATAGGTTGGTAATTGAAAAGGTATTTACATATAATATTACTATTAGATATTTAGATTTTATACACATGTTACATAAATAAAAAATGTTGTGTGGTTTTATGAAACCACGGTAAAAGTGAAACTGTTCGAACGGTTCCGAACACTGCTTTGTGTAGCGCATGTCGCGTGACTGTCGGCTGCCGAGTAGGTATACCTACTCGGCAGCCGCGATACACGCGACATGCGCTACACAGACCAAAAAGTTTGAGATGATGTAATAAAAGTTTCACTTTAAATACTTTTGAAAAGTAAATGCGTGCTAATATGAGGGTAGAAATATAATCTGATGATATAATATCAAAAAGTTCTATAGAAATTAGTCCTTATAAAATAAAAAAATCGAATAATCGTATCAATAAAACAAAGTCCTCTCCACGTCTTTGTTTGTTCTAGTAAAATCAAAAACTACTGAATCTATTTTTCTTTCTGTTTTCATCAATGAACAGCGAAAATGGTCTCTGAAACATAGCAGCTAATTATTTTATTTAGTCTAGTTTAGAAAACGCAGGAGAAAAGCTAGTAGGTATAATAAGCGGTCTTATCGCTTCTTATCGATTTCTGCCAGACAACCTGTAGTACATTTTAGAACTGTATCTAGAAATAGACCATTAACTAAGATGGTTGTATTTAATATTTAGTAGCACTATATAGCAAGGCATTTATAGCCAAAAATTAAACAAATAAGGTCCATACGGTCCATAGCATAGACTAGAAATATGGACTACAGAGTACAGCGTCTAATGAAGCGATAGGAAGGTCAGGGTATCGCTCGCGTGTCACACTAATGATGTTCGAGCGTAAACTCGCATGTAAATTGTTATCCTGTGAAACATTTCCTTGAATTATTTTTATTTTATAAGCAATTTCAACTGTAGACACAAGAAATTGGTAATATTGTATTTAGATATAACTACTTGTATAGACGTACCTAAGTTATTTAACGCGTTAACAGCTGTTAATTAGACTCTAGTATGAAATTATAGATACACAGCAATGAACTTGTTCTTAGTAACCTATTTTGTCCCAGTGAAATAAATATTATAAATTTTAATAATAATTATTAAACACAGCACCTAGTTTCAACTTAGAACACTTAGAATAAACATTCTAGTTTAATACGGTCTACATTTTGCAAATCAATCGCATTCACCGCTCTATATCATGCAGTAGACCAATTTCCCTATCCAACTTAAAATAAAGACCTATAAACCAACACACAACCGATAAGTTCAAAAAGCCTATAAACCACGAAACATTCACCGTTAATTATTGGTAAAATGCATTAAAAGCCAATTGGTCACGACACCGATGTAACGGTAGCACGAAGCTATACGTCGTCATTGCACGCTCTAATCTCGACTATCTGATGCGATTTCACGCCGTCTGCCCAAACAACAACAACTAATGAATAAAAGAGATAAATTACCTCGGGGCAAGCGATCATGGGGAATATAATAACCGCTAGGGTTGCCAGATTGTAGTTTAATTGTTAGTTTTGCAATAAGCAATAATTTATTTGTTATTATATTAATAATTTAATAACTTGATTCAATGAATCTTCATACTACTCTTACATAAAGGTAACTAAACTTTTCCTTATCTATACATATATAATAAATCTGTAGAAGGGTAAATTCTGTACATTGAAAATATTGAAAAATAAATAGTAGGGGGTGTTACTGGATCGATACCAAACCCAAATATGTATGTGATAAAAAAAATTTTTGTCTGTCTGTCTGTATGTGAAGGCATCACGTGAAAACTAACGGTTCGATTTCGATGAAACTTGGTATAATTATACCTTATTATCCTGGGCATAAAATAGGATACTTTTTATCCCGTAAAAATACGTAGAAAAAAAAATCTTATTTCTTCCGCGCGGACGGAGTCGCGGGCGGAAGCTAGTTTATAAATAAGAATTCGCGTGTGCATGTGCCTTACATGATATGTATAACAAAAAAAAAAGAACACACGTAAGTAGTACCTAATAGTAAAAAGTTAAAAACTAAAAACATTATCTAGGCATGGGTAAGTTGTAAACATACGAAATTTAAAACTTGAAATTATTATTAAAAAAGTATGGTGAATTGGGGAATATAACATAAACCCACATATTAATCAGTAAGCAAAATTCTTTATAATTTGTTCACTGCCAACCCTAGTGCAAGTGGCAAAATCTAAAAAATGCCGTATGGCCAAGTGGGAGAGCAATAAAAATGTATTACAATAATTGTTAATCCGGGCTGTCGCGGGATCACATACAATGCGCACTTGTGCAGCTGACGCGATAAAAAACTTGCCCGCACGATCGGATTAACAAAGCACGAATAGACCCCAACTTTATAAAAACTATTGAAATCTGATCCATTCAGGATACATTACATTACATTGCGCCATGTATTAGGCAGACTTATTTATATTTATACTGGAGGAGCAATGAAATGTGCTCATTTGTGTACACAATTGAAAGCCCGCAACAAGTGGGCGATGTTTAGAAAACGTTTAGGGGAGCAAATATGTGGTATAGATTAAATTAATAGTTTATCACCGCAGTCCGCATGTGCACATTCGATGTGGTAATCAATTCTTTTTTTGATAATAAAAACATTATACATCCCTTCCTTTATAATAATGTCTTATTTAGGTATGTATAAATAGATAAATAAACGTTTTGTGTGATCAAAACGCGATTGTAGGTCTATACCTATATTTTTTGTTATCTTCAAAAGTACGTTCGTGATTGTTCAAGCCAACTGTATGTATGTTGTATGAAAAGCTTTCTGGAAAGCTATAAATGAAAAATTCACACGTGTTGGTATTAATAGTTATCAGAAGTAACAATCTGCTTATGGAATGTATCATTGAAGTAACCGAAACTTAAAATATATTATCATATTACTACTTAGGTAACTAAGTACATGTTTATTTTTATTTATTGAAATCAAATATACCTTATCCTTTGTATTCATTGCTATATTATCTTAAATAAGTAAACCTCCATTATTAGCTACTAGCTGTTCCCCGCGGTTTCACCCGCATTGCTCCGCTCCTCCTTCCTCGATAAATGGGCTATCTAACACCGAAAGAATTTTTCAAATCGGACCTGTAGTTTCTGAGATTAGCGCGTTCAAACAAACAAACAAACTCTTCAGCTTTATAATATTAGGTAGTATAGATTTAGCTATTAGCAAAAACTTATGTAGGTACGAGCCACGAGGTCCGGGGTCCCTGATCACCGCTAAGTTATCTCCCGCGACTCCGCTGACCGCTCGCGTGTCGCATGTGAGGGATATCACAGATCGCACCTCATTACTTCACACGACGCAGCCTGGGCTTTAGAGGACGTGACTGCACCGATTGATCGATTTTAATGTTATGTTTGAAAAGAAAAGACAAAATTAAAAAATTTACAAAACTTATATTTTCAATTTTTTCTTTAACTTCCTCCTATAAAAATCTTACATTTCAATCTTCAGCTTGTAGTAATATTTAAATCGTGATTTGAGCAATGAAGTATTTAATTTGAAAATCAATCAAAACAATTCTCAAGCTTTTCGCAACAAATATTCATGATAGGTCAGTTGTGAGAAAGGTGAGAGATAACAAAGAATATTAATAAAATATGTCTTACTTAAAATAATATAATCTACATGAAGCGTATAATTGTATTAGATGGAAAATTCTAGTCTTGAATCGTGAAGCATATAGGCTACGATAATACTGATGATACTTCAAAATCAAACATTTATTTAATTAGACTTTTTCTAGAAGAACTTTTAAATCGTCATACAATAGATTTGCTTGGGAGATGAGAGTTAAATAAGATTAAATTTACACCCGTTCCTTCTATCCTATCTATACATATATGTACTATATCCATTCGCAAGCAGCCCAACACTATCTACAGCAAAATCGCAGAACCAGCATCCTGAGTCATGTGCCAAGTGTCAGCTACATGTTGCACCTATTGAAGCCAAACCACCGCCATACCTCCATACACACGTCACGGGTCAGATGCGACGATAACACGACACACACATACATTACCGTCCCGTTGCGCTCTAATTAGAGCTCTGCGGAAGCAGACGCAGACATGTACACTTAAATCTAGTTAATAAGCTATTTACTTAGATTTATTCACCTTTTAAGCATCTAGATAGCGATTGCATCGGTTAGTGCTTAGTGTTAAATAAAGGATTGGTTTATATTGCATGTAAATTATACCTAAGGGTTTGCGTGTATACGTATAGTAAATAAAAGACGTATTTATGTGTATGTTATGTAAACAGTGGTGTGGTTAGATGCTGTACTTACATACTTACCTAATTGTAATTTTTTCACATTTTGTATACTCTATTGAAAAACACAGACAATTAAAGATAGTGATCAAAGCTTTTTCAAATGAAAGTACCGACTACTTAAAATATAAAGTGATCTTTCGTCTTATTGTCGATCCGAATAATTAAGCATTTAGAAATAGAGTCATTAATTCTATCTTCATTTCTATATTATACAGTAGCCGTGTAAACAGTGGCTTATCGCGTATTAACTATTAACCGAATAATTTAAGAAGTACCGTTCCCATAGCGCAGGTGGTCTGCCGCCGGAGTAATTTACGAGGTCGGACTCGGGTAATTATGTTAATGTTAATTAACAAACAATCTCATTTTTATGTGAACAATAACTATGGAGATTCTGTAATGGATCGCTTCGTATCTTAAAGCTTAATGACTTAACTTGGAGCGATGACATAATATTGGTTTGAAGGGAGCCAGTATCGCATATTACCCATATTATATTAACAAATTAGGTTCCTTGTTCTTGGGTGTTCAAGATAAATTGTAAAGCTTTTGACTTGTGAGGGCTTGTGCGCTTCTAACCGATCGAGGAAAGTAATGATATGTACCTACATTTTTAGTCAATTGAAATAAATAAATGAGGCTTTCTCTTTGAAGATAAAGGCTCTGGGGCCTTAGACAAAGTAACAATTAAAAAACGATAACGAAGTTAGAAAAGGAAAAATGTATGGGATTGACATTAGATAGACCACGTGATCTAACGCGGCGTATGTCAATCCCATACATTTTTGCCTTTTCTAACTTCGTTATCGTTTTTTAATTGTTACTTTGTCTAAGGCCCCTGAGAAGTTAGTAGATATTTTCTATAGATCAAATTAACTTTTCTGTGCATAGACTGCACAGTCTTTCGTTTATAGTGCCCGTACAATCTATCTTCCTGGTTCCTATAATATGTAAGATACGAAGTTAATACCTAGCACATTAATAAATAGCACGCAAGCACGGTTCTCATTTTAATATAGTGTACATATGTACTCAGTAATTTTTTTTTAAATATCAAACACAATTATTATGTATCACCTAACTATTGTATGTTGATGAAATCTCTAACCGGCAAACGTGTAACCAACGATTTGAGTGTATTATGTAAAAAACAATGCATTTATTTAAAATATAAAATACGCGAGTATCATGCATGATGCATCCTGTAAACGATTTGTCATACCTAATCATCTTTTAAGGCGGTCGAAAATCCGCTCAAAAACTGGACCCTCAGAAGTATATCACTCATCAAGTTATTATAAAAAGTAAACGACAATAATTTTGAAAAGCAATCACGCGGCACGCCCCGCGTCCCTTTGTCACAATATATAACATTTTTTGTCCGTACGTCCGTAATTAAGTCCCCGGGAGGTCGACATTTTATATATTAATCTGTATGGTGGGGTGAACGTTCGTCGGACGGCCGGAGTGATCCCTGCGGACGGACGGACGGACCGACCGAGGACGTAATTAATGCGGCATGCCGTGTAATTGAAACTTTTTGTTGAGATACAATGGTTTCATTTACATAAACATGATGTTCGGCCACGAAGTGCGCTGTCGTGAATATAATGACATATGGGCGAGTATTTAAGTAAAACGTAGTTATAATATAATTACACATTTATTTATTTAGCAAGAACCGTGTGATTCATTCTATGAATCTTTAATCTACCTATCCAAAATGTTGGCTATTTTTCTGTGACAGTTTTTAGAATAAAATTATGCTTTGCAACCCATTGCCAAAAGTTCATGTATATTAGTAACAGCTGTCCACAATTAATGGTTATTAATTGTAGCTAACTTACCTTTTATGAATTCTTCTAAGACTACGAGTAATACGAGGTTGTAAAAGTTTATTCTTACCAATCTATAATAAGAGCTTATCAATCGCTTATCTCCTGACCACAGACTCCAATCGAACTATGCGATGATCTCGAATTAAAATGCTAATCTTCAAGACTCATGTGTGTGCGCACGCGCATCGCTTTCATCTTGTATATTTAACATTCAAACGTCAACAAAAGTAACTTGATACTAACAATATTTGAAAAGAAAGGCATTTATTGAAAATTGGTTTTGTCAGTACCTATCTATTGTTATTGTTTATAATGATTAAATGAATAACTTTCTTTAAAAATGTTTATAAATAATTTTCAAAATATTATGATTTCAATTCTTATTTTACACCCATAGTAAACAGTTCAACATTTTAAGTCCCGGACTGTTAGTTAACATCCATATTTCATAACCATTGTTTTAATGAATCGATATTGAAACCCCTGGGTACTTACCTATTTTATAAACATTAAACTTCTCACGATCTCATGAATAACCATTGCCATTTTTTTAGCCATTACAAGGTATATACAGCTAATGATTGATAAGCAAAAATCTACAGAAGGCAGGAGTACTGTGCAATGTTCAGTCTGGATCGGAGACGGATGGCCGACCGCCTGACCTCTGCCACGATCGCCACGCTCGAGCTAATAACACCATGTTGTGTGCAAAAAGTCAGAATTATATACTGATACTTATAATTATTATTCAGTTTATTTTAGTGTTATACCTATTTACTATTATCAAGGTCAATATCTGAATATAAAACTACTTAGCTAGTATAGAATATTATTGTAGAGTTTCAACTAGGTACTTATTTAACAAGGTAACTAATAAGCATCTGACATCATGATAATTATTAATTTTAACTTGTATTAAATATTTGATATTTGTTGAATTATTATGTCGAAAAAAATATAAAAGTCACGTTGAATTTAATGCACTCGAGGTCATAATCATAAACAACGTGCAAGAAAAAAGCTAATACGAGTATTTAATAACTGTACATTTAATCTACTGAGTGAGCATGTCAATTTTTTGCGTCTCCCTATTATCTATTAAGTTGTCAACAGATCTAGGATCAGATTATCTAAAGCCGACGAAAGTATGAAGAAGATTGCAGAACAGAAAAAAGAATACACCGTAACATACACGCCGAGACTCGGAAAAAGTGGATGTGATAAAGTAGCCAGCGCCCAGCATACCGACAATACACATTCATTCGTCATTGTCAACAGCAGTCGTAATTACTAGATTACTATACATTTTATTGCCTCCTTTATCGCCGGAGAATAAACCGTCCATTAAATCTAACGGCCCGTTTACGGCCGCAGTTAATCACCGAAATTTAGGACTAATTTAAAATATTCTTGTCGAGTCAATAATTTGTGTATTAACAAGGCTGAATATCGGATTACATGACCCTTTGATTGGGCGTGTCGTGAGGACCCCGCATTTGTAATATTTAATATTTCGATTATTTCAAACGCCGACAGTGTGGTTAATTCTGTCTGAAGCTGATACTATTCCCTCTGACCTTACGTGGATATATCAATGGCATTAATTTTTATTTATGGTTTGGCTCTAATACAAGTATAATATATGAAATATTCTTCTATAAAGGGAATGGTTTTAAATTATTTTTTCTTCTTAAAAATAAGACTAACTCAGAATATATTCTTGATTTCTTGATCCTTTAAACTACAGATTTGACTTAAAATGAACTGAAAACTTGAATAAAAAAAAGCTACTTAATGAATGTGGGAGCTTTTACCTTATCATTTTTTACGTATCTAAAATCTACTAAATACAACCTAACAAGGCAGCATTATCATAACAGCATTTGCATACAAATTCTCTAACCAACCAACAAAAAGCAATGAAACGCCCATTAGTGCACTTTTATGAATTAAACGTGACGTTTGGAAGAGAACATTCCCGTGTACGACATAATGATGGTCGCATTATGCAGATCACGCGGGAAGGGAGGGAAATGGAAACAGTTCGGCGATATATTACGCGATGGGCCGCGTGACGGGTAATAGCGCTGGGCTCACGGCGCGGGCGCGGTCGTGCGCCCGCTAGGGAGCCCGAGCCGGTGAGGCATGTGCGACTGGGATGCGACTTTAATCGCAATGAATAAATGAATGATTACCTACTTTAAAGATTATAACGGATAATTTAGTAATGATATTATGCTTTCATTTTAGAGGCTAGAGTTTTAGGCATTTTTAGGATATGCTGCAAAAGTTGGTAATGTAGTTTGATGTGTGTTTACAAGTACATAATATGGCGATGGTAATTTTTTGTCAAAACCATACTCGACTATATGGAAAATATAAATATGTAAGAAAGAAGACACAACGTTGTACAATAGAGCTAGATGTTATTACAAGAAATACAAAAATGTAAGTACACAAACAAATGAAGTTAAATATTAAACAGCCAAGACCGGTCGCGCGTGCACAACAGCCTTAAAATCCTGGCATCAGAAAGCGGACTCCGTTCTGCAACCGGAGATAGTTTTATTTATGCCTCTCAGTTTAATGTAGTTTTTGACTGATACCATCTCTGCGATCTCTGGTATTCACGAGGTCTGTGGGGGGAGGGGGGGGGGAGGGCTGTTTATCATTACGTCGTGTTCGCGGGAAGAGCGTCATTAGTTACGGTGGGAATAATGAAGTCTGCAACAATTATAGGGTCCATTAGAGCTGGCTCCACCCGGATTCCTTTAACACGCTTTATAAGGAAAATGTCGATTCGTTGATAGAGTTGAGATAGTTTAGATGTGGTATTATGAATTTATGAAGGTAAATTGGCGACAATATTTTCGTGTAGGTACCTGCTGTTATTGTATGAACAGTTTAATGCTAATGTTGTTCTGTGCACTGGAAAACTATGCTTTAACATTAAATTACAGACCTGTAGCTATTTACGCGCATTAAAAAGTTATTCTTTATCAACCTACCAAATTAATTGACGTCATAATATTGACATTTAATAAAATGAGCTTTTCTATTGTGCGTTTCACGAGAGAGTTCCCCTGCCGTTATGTTGGCATACCTGACTGTCAAAAACGTCAAAGAGCTTAGAAGCGTTACAGAGCCATTTCTCTTTCACCACTTCTAAGCGTATGCGGCATGATGCCAATCTCTAAAACATTTATAAATTTCGGAAAATCTCGACAACTCTGTAACGCTTCTTAGCTCTTTGACGTTTTTGTCAGTCAGGTATGCCAACATAACGGCAGGGGAACTCTCTCGTGAAACGCACTATACATAATATGTACTTCATAAATGATAAATGAAATCGAACCTACTACAAAATATAAGCAAAATATCAAAAAAATCGCAACATGTGAATTCTTTGTTCTACAAAAAGGTAGGTAACTGCGTCGTGCGTCCGCAGTTCAAGATGATCAGAACATGAAACAGTTCCACTACAATACAGATAGCACTAGTGGCGTGCCGTGACGTCGTTTGTCTTTGGATTTATGTGATAACACTAGCTAGCACTTTACACCTGATCTCGAACACGACGGGAGAATACAATTTAGCACGCAATTATTATTTACATTTAAAACTGCTTTTGTTTTTTGAACAGAACGTGTCGTGTGTGAAGATCTGATCCATATTATATTATGTTATTTTCAGACGATGTAGGGTTTTAATTGTTTGTGTCAAATTCTTATGATATTATGCAACTCTTTACTGTGTAAAAATCACATAGGTGCTCACTTACAACATCGATAATGGAAATTCACAGGAAAATATTGGTAAATTCTTTTGCCACTTTTTTATTTTTAAATAATTTTATTTCGACTCGATTTTCTGAAATGAGTGGCGTGACTCGATAAAATGACTGCAATATAAATAATAACTAGATACAGAAGTTTATTAAATATTTACTCTATAATCTTTAAAACTAACTAGTTTGTTTTTATAACTCTCGTACAAATCAAGCTTTCTCTCAATCAAAATTTATAACAACTCTAATTTATAAAATCAAATCCAATTAAAAGTTTAATCAAAAAGCAATATTGTTTTATGGTTCATAAGTACAGTGATTCCATTAAGTACCTATTTATTGAGAGCGCTTAACAAACACGAGTGCGATGGTGTACTTGTTTGCGAAGTGCCAATTTATCGGTCAACAATCACCGAGAAATGAGAGGTTTAATATCGCCGCTAAAAATAGCCGCTCGAAAATGCGCCTGCGCACGTCTTACTGACTGTGCGGAGCATTTGCGAAGAGATATCACTTTGAATGTTGGTGACATTATGGCATTGTCATATGGATGTATTGCAAGACGATTGTTTTGTCTTGTATTCTGACAAAAGCGTTTCTAAACGAAGTCTAGATGAATTGTGGCTGAATGGTGTTTGATATTGAATTTGAGTACGAATCTTCAGGATTTTGTATTTTTTGTGTTTAGCTTCAATTTCTTTTTGTGTTGAATCTCGTGAAAACGAAATAGCTATTGAAATAAAAACTAGTCTCTTAGGCAGTCAAAATCATAGGATTATTATACATAGCTTGCTCAAATACGAACGTTTTATTGATTTATGCACATCCTTCTTTCATAATTATTTTTAAATAGTAACATACATCACTACGATATCCACTGAGCAGTCAGTAAGCCGTATCTAAGTCTAGTCGTTGACCCCGGCAGGTAATTGGCCACTTGTCTGGGAGAGCCGTCCTGCGCCCGCGCCGCGGAAATCGCCTCATATCGTGAACTCTAATTAGCTGACCTTTCAATGTGTTTTACTGCTATACATCCTAGTCAAGTGACTATAAAGTCTATGTATAAAGTCTATATCTACGCTATAGCTTTAGTATACAGGTCGATATACTAAATAATGTTTTTCTAACAAGGGGAAGAATAGGTAGAGAATTTTTTCGTAGCGACTAAACCTAGGTACTTACTGTCGGAAAGCATCAAGAACAAATAAAACCGAAACAAATTCAGTTTAGAAAGTATTAGACATACATATATTAAAAACATGTTCCTGCGCTCAATGTAGCGCTTATATTATTACATTGTTTTTCCTATTTTCGCACAATAGACAACGGATAGCTTGCCAATGTACCTACCTACTCTTTATTGAAGCTTTGGCCTGTGGCTCCGATTGGGTTTTACCATCCGTATGTTAGACCAAACCATGATTGAACAACTTTTAATTACGAATTATTGGTGTATAAATCTAACATTTACATGGTGTATGAAATGATATCAATATTTTTTATAGTAGGTACAATATATCAATCCTTGGTACAAGCATTTCTTCATCAAAATATGTGCAATCGTGAGGCTTATGGCCGCAATGAATTGATTACATTAATAAGTACATTCTAATGTTCCAGTTCTCTCACACTGCCCTGCGGCACTCCTCGCTAATTCATGACATCTGCGTGGTGAGGCGGACTGCAGTGTGCTAGAGAGGGGGTCTTTGTGAAGTTATATTAACATTGTATTATTGTGAATGTTAATGGTAATATTGTTATCATGATAAATAGGTGTGGCGAAGTAAGTATTTAATAATGGACTATAGTATACAGGATTTTTGGGATAACGTAAGTAGGTACCTAAGTACCTACTTTTTTGTTGTGAGGTTGAAAATGAATGGAATAAGAATGGCAAGAAAAATCGAAAATATTTATACATAGTTTTTTAGTAATGTGTCCACTTGCGAGGGTCCATCTTGCTGATACTTTTTCTAGTTACCTACTTTATGTAAAATATAAACCCTAATTATTAAAAAATATCCAAATCAACTTTACATTTGTATAGAATCGTTTAAAAACATTATTTATTGTTGGAGAGAGTCCGTAAATTACTGTTTGCTCTCCGAAATATTTAGTGAGAAAGCTAATGTTTGTAGGTTAGTCATGCTGATGCTAGGTGCCCTGAAGCGTGAAGATCTGGGCGGCGTGGGGCGGGGAGGGCGGGGGGGCGTGGCTGAGCTGGGCTCTGATTGGCTGGAGAAAGCGTGCTTTCGACTTGATTAGCGATTTGGTCAGGTCAGAACAATGGATGCAACGTGACCCCGGGCACGGGTTCCGTTTCATTAATTTGTGGGCTTCATGTAATGTGATAGTTTATGGTATATTGTGTGTTTTTTGTTATAGGACGGAAAGCCGAAATCGTAGAGTATTGCTACCGCCCACGACTTTGGTGACAATTATTTGTTGGAATGATATTCGTTATTCGACATTAGGATAGGGCTATGATGCGAAGAGTAAACGTGAACGTGTATCACGTGAAAAGTAATAATGCTATTTTGGCATTATGAGCTAGCTATTCATTTTTATAAAACCAACAAAATCTTATAGTTCCGTGGTGTCCTCTGTTTCCTGAATACAAATACGTCACTTAGTGTGAATCACACATAGGTAGGTACTGGGTACAACTTCCGCGACCCAGTCAATCAGATGAAACTTTGCATACTTCAAATTCTTAAACAATAGCTGCATCTCTCCTACTTGCTAGTGACTAGCGAGGTCGCCCGACATTTATCACGGCTGCAGGCGTTATAAATGGAGCGCAGTGTGCACTGGACTGAGATGGATGAGCGCTTCTCTGCATATTGATGGGTAGTAGGTACCTATTCCTGGAACTTGCGAAATTGATGAAGGGTGCGAATTTCCAGGGATCCTATAAGATATGGTATAGGTATCATAATATGGTATTCCCTGGTGTCAGTTTGTGTTATTATATAGGTAGGTACCTATGTGTTTTTAGGACTGAAAAATGTACAAATTACAGTTCAAAACCGCGCAATTACATTTTTATTTACATTACTGTTTGGGTCTAGACTTACAATGCAAGTGAACTTTTTATACGTTGGTAAAACTGGTTGATTTCGTAGCAAAAACAAGGAAAACACACATTTTTATCACAAATTTGATCGCACTCTGAAATTTCATAAACCATTTTTTACAAAAAGAATTAACTATCTATATATACCAACTTACTTCACCCTTTCGATAAAAACTAAACTTACCTACTTATCTAAAACTATCTATATATACCAACTTACTTCACCCTTTCGATAAAACTACACTTACTTATCTAAGCACAAAGCAAAAACATTAAGCAACTTTCCATGAGGTTCAATCAGGTCAGCCTGCAGCCATCTCACTAATCCGCACCTTTTCCTAACAGACTCATTCGATGGAGATTCAGTGTGAATTTATCGGCTCTGCATTTTTCGATGCAGTTGAACAATTAAGTACGTGAGATGAATAGATGAATATCAGTACAGGCCAGGCCTAGGGTTGCCAGTCAAAACAATACATTGATACAATTTTTGTAGATACATATAATATGTATTTTATGTTACTAGATAAACCGGTTACAATTTACCTACCTATATGTCAACTATTTTTTATCTACAAATAGAAATTTGTAGTTAGAAAAAAAAACATTTTCCTTTAAAATTACTTATATTTTAGTTAATTGCAAAAAGTATTAGAAAAGTTAGCAGTACATCAGTACATCGATTGAAAAAGGATATTTGATTTAAAAAATAATATTGAGTTCCGCTTTTTGCTAGTCCAGGATTTATAGCCGGAGTCCATAGTTTTTTTTTATTTACTTTATTTATAGTTTAAAAGGTGTAAAGTGGCAGCCCTACCATTTCGCACAGCATACTAAGCAGCTGGTGGCGGCTCGGTGTGCGGCCTCGTCCCCGGAGCTACAGTTAAATGTCAACATTAATCGCAAGATTTGCAGAAGACATGATCTGACTTTATTCAGTAAATTTTATCTAATTTGTGATAAGTACAAAGAACATTAACATGAACATCATTAACATTTGTGATAGTGAATCAATTTGCACTACAAATTATTATTATTATATTTGCAAATATAATCATTGACAACATCTTCAGACTATATAAAAATTTAATACTAAGTTATCATAAATTATTAAAAGAACTCCAACGGAAAAGACAATTAATAACATTTGGTTTCATCCATACAATTGAATGAAAACAACCAAAATGACGAAGCTCTCTGATTATATTAACTCTACCTTCCATGAGCTCTGATACAAACAGCATACTACCGTATCGCATACCCTAAGTACATAATTACAGCTACTTACAAATTAGGAGGCAACATCACTCAGCCCTCTGAGCTTATCTAAACGAACCTCACGTATCCACCATAACGATACATCGCATATTCATTCCGTGACGCGATGTCGATATCGATGCGAGTTAATTGCATCGATATATCGATACATCGCGTTAATTACATCGATGTATCGACTCCGCGTCGCGCTCACGACACAGC
The DNA here is from genome assembly GCF_061535455.1 of Colias philodice. Classification (NCBI taxonomy): domain Eukaryota; kingdom Metazoa; phylum Arthropoda; class Insecta; order Lepidoptera; family Pieridae; genus Colias; species Colias philodice. The sequence goes on from NC_143103.1 coordinate 10,798,526, forward strand.
TCTCATTAGAATTACTGTAATGGGCCGGATACACGAACTGTCAAGCTTGATAAAGTGAAAATAGAGCGGATTGATGAAACAAGTACCGGGTGGTAAGTAACGTGTAAGGATGCAGGCTTTGATTACATCATAAGCAAACCTCAATACCTACTAGTCCAATCGTAGGACATCAAGTCTTACAGGATCTCTACCATCCTTAGGCCGTTATCAGACAGTACTTTCTATTTGCTTGATTATCTTCAGTGGTTGGAGCGGCTTGGAACGTGTCACCAGAACATAAGTTAGACGTATTTGTATAAGATTGTAATTTGTTGTATTTACCGGCACGGGCACAAAACATGATTTCTCTTTTAATCTCCTCCATAACTTCCCACGTTTTATGTGACGCTGTTCTGTCGCGTGGCGGCATTTTAATAGTTAATTAGTTTATCGTGTACGGATAAAATTTGTTTCTGTACCATTCGACAAATTAGATTTTGGTTGTTAGTTTTGTTGCATTATTTATCAAATGTACATTCAATCTCGGATATAAAATAGCTCTAGATACATGAATTACAAATGAATATTTATAAACAAATTATTAGATAAATTATGTAATCCGGCATTAATAAATTTCAATACGTTAACAATACAAATGTATTTCGCATAAATTTTAACACTAACTCGAACATTGTTTAGAATTGATTAATCTTTATCCCTAGCCATTAAGGTAAGTCTATAACAAAGCGCATTCAATCGATAGCGTGCCATGTAAGGATGTAATACAAGTGTAATCACAGCCTTATCGAGAAAGAAATATGGCCGCCAGTCGGCGCTCGACCGCCGCAGCGTGCGGACGTGCGCTTAGGGAAATTAATCCTGACTTATTGCCACTATCAATTATGGCTCAGTTTAATTGGGAAACGATCACGACTGATGTATTTTCTTATCACGAAGGCCCCCCGCTGACTTCCTTCTTAACAAATACGTATATTGATTACTTCTTTTTAATAATTGAATGTAACAGTACCTGCGGTGTTATCAAATTGAATAGAACATTAATAATTCTTCACAGATTAATCAGTCAATAACAGCTTTGTGCATTTGTATTTAAGCTTGCTCTGTTAACTGTTTTAACAGTTAATTGTTCTATTTATTTTAATATACCTTTGCTAAATGAGGAGATACTTAATAAGATGAATTGTCAAATATAGGCAACAGGACTGATCTAGAATACGATGCAACTGACCATAATTAATTATTGTTCGTGTGGTCGTATCGACGACGACGACATAATATAAATTTGGCAACACTACAGCTATGCTTCAGGTGAACTTACTATACACTACGTCTATGTGTAACTACATAGATAGATACTACAACCACCTGCACCTGCTGTTTTAAAATAATTTAAATTGTTCTTTTCATAAAAAAGGTCACTCATCCTGCCTCTACTTATTTTCAATGAGTTGGAATTGGCTTTACGCACAATAGCGCGAGTAGGCAAATAACATGTAGTGTCTGTTTAAAACCCGTAATTTTTACACCTATTTATATGGAGTTATAAAGCGCATGATTAATTTAGCGATACATAAATTATTCTTTTGAATTTAACTAAGCTGAAAAACTTTACCTCCTACCTCTATATGTTAACCAATAGTCATAAACATTCTCTATGTCGAGTATTTGTTAGGAACGATATTACGCAAGAGTTTGTGTTAGTTGGCGCGTCCGTTGCCAAATATCGCATAGTCGCCGGTCAGCGGGGTCCCGCTGCGCGCTCTGTACGGGCATCGCGGTAAGGGTGCGCCTTGTGATGAGCGGAGCGAGAGCGGGTTAATGTTAGCCGTAAGGGAACTAAGAGAATACGTAATGAATATTTGCAGTTTGTGTATGTATACTGTATACTTGGTACCATCTTCTGATTCATAAGTTGATAATTGTAATTTAAAAAATTGTATCGTAGTAAAGTTTTGAGCTGTTCTTTAAGAAATATTGTTGGTTCGTTTTTCTGATGTCGATAGGAAGGCAAATATTGTCTTGTTCCAAATTGTATTAAAAAAGTGGTAAAGTAGTAAAGAAATACCTATTGCATTAAGAAAATACTATCGTAGATAAAACGGATGCAGATTAAAATATTCTTAATATTTATTTGAGACACATTTTCAGAAATATGTTTATACACACAAAAAAAATGAATGGAATTATTCAGTCATTATTAAATTACTGATCGGATTAAATGAAACGTGACTGTGTTGTAACAGTAGATATAAAATTCGCTGTTCGCTATCGCTTGTCAACAAGCTCTCTCCCTGAGGTCGCAGGTTGCGCAGTGATTGAGCATTGTTGTCAGTGGGTTCAGTAATTACGTCCCGGACTCGCTCGTGATCCGAAGATAAGAATTAAAAACTCCTCTTTGTTTGAAGCTAAACAATGTCTGCGCTTTTGTTGGCTCCGCCGTTTCGGAGCGATAGATCGATGGATAAACATTATCTGATTATTGGGCGCATAATGTTAGTACATTCTTGGAGCGTTTGTTAACACCCGGAGGGAAAGTACCAACCATATTTGTAACATTGTACACGATCTAATCGTAGTTCAAGGAAAATTAAATAACACTAAATTCACATGGGAGTCAAATAAATTGAACTTTATGTAGCAGTTAAATATAAACAACATAGTTAAAATTAAAAGTAAGGGATTTGTTAAAAAACCAAACACATAATATAAAAATATAATTATTAAGATGTCACCGCCGTCACTCAATTCATCTGAGTGTCAAAAGCACAACACAAAAGTGGATAGAATCTAATATAATGCGTCTGTGAAAGCGTAATGCGTCGTTTGTGTCTAAAGATGATATGATTCATTAGACTTTAATAAATATTGACTCAACACAACACACAAAATAATGCAATTATCACAGGTCTATCAGTAATTACAAGTTCCCTTGATATATCCTTACCAATGCCACTTTTAATTAGTGTTTAAGCTCCAACATTAGAATCACAAACACACTCGTGCAATGGCAGTCGCATATATCAGCAATTTATTAACCGATAATTCTACTTGATATATTTTTATAGCATCTAATTTGCAATGAATTACAAAGCTCTGGCGTATAAATAATAACGTTATGAGGAAGCGAGGAGCCGCCGACCGGCGCCTTCCGTGGTGGAAAAATTTATATGAAATTTACTCATTTTTAAAATATGTGTATATAGATAATATGTATTTTTCAAGAGCTTTTATAAAGCTTTTGCGAACTAACTTGTAGAGTAATTGTGAATGATAACGTTCCTTTTATCTAAAACAGGCCCCCATGTAAAGCTCATTTCCAAAAACAAAAATGTAAATACAGATATTCCAAAAAATTAAAATATAATAAGTAAAAACTATTATAACAAAATAACAAATAGACATTTAAATTTTCTTCATATCTACTTGTCTCTATATCTCTAGATAGCTAATAAGAAAAAGATAAGGTATCTAATATTTCATCCAATCTATGAAAGGTATCAAAAACAAATATAATTATTTAACATATTTCTTGAACAAATATGTGCACTTCGTTAGAAAACTCTTTAATAATAAAATAATCAATAAATATTAATCTTATCCCACGTGTAATGTTACTATTTAGGAAATCTGCTTACAAATAATACTTATCTATTTCTCTACATTTGAATAAAAATGAAAACATACGGTTCTATATTTTTGCAGCGTTTATTTTATTTTTATTTTTGCCCAATAAGAAAAATAAATTATATTTTAGAAGTATAAATTATGTATATAAATTTTTGAACTTATTGTAATTTGTAAATATAAAAAAGTGAATAATACTTCATGATATTTTAAGTAGTTATCATTCTTAGGTAAAAATTATTTTGTGTGGAATGTATCAAAGAACTAGATTTCCGTCTTGGAAATTAGTAATACCTCGTTTCAATCAGTGTTATTACATTCGGTAGATAACTAACATAAACATTATTTTACTTACTTACTGCAACGGAAATAAATTTCAACACTATACCTACACGTAAACCAAAAGCATACAGCGGCTCTGTTTCAAATATCTCCCCGTATGTTCTACAGTTCTACCAAATGGTCAATTATACAGTATCGGTAAGTGGTGAAGATAATCTGATATATATGTAATGTGGCGGCGCGTTGTCACAATTGAATCTCAGTTATTTACTGCCCCCTGACCTGCGCGGCGGGCGCCCGAATGTGCTAGAACATGTGCGTTGCGTCACTTTGCTCTGTGATAAATGTTGCATTGTGATACCTAACTGATATTATTCAATCTTGTTTGATTGTTCAGCAACGTAAGAGTGTATCTACATGTATGTAGGAGGTAGGGAGCTACCTTGCTGAATAGGAAGATAAAGCTAAAATTCGCTGTACGAAAAAATATTATTGTTATAATTAAGAGGTTAAGATTGTCTTTACAGAATACAAAGTCGTTGAACTAAATGAACAATTTCTATAGCGATCTCAATCTGTAGACAAAAGAAATTAAACTAATTTTATACTTCGATCACATAGACATTTCATCTGAATATTAGAGCGCGAATAAATATCACACAAGTAACGTCTCTAACAAAAATATTGTAGAAAGTCTAATGCACACGTGAATTAAACTTAATACTTGCATTGTTAGTTTGTCCACGTAGTGTCAACGGTCGCAAACCATTCAGATGGGAATTAACACCACAATAAAGTCTTATTGATGAAGATTATCTCATTATGTTGAGTCGCCTTTCACCACGCCTGTGGGTTAGGCCGGCCACACACCCGCGATTTTGTATAATCGAATTCATTTTTAACAAATGACAATCTGTGTGTTTATGGATATTATATTTAAGTTAATCGTTAGGGTCTAGAGGTCATATATCTATTTGTATACTGTTCGATTGTCAATATATTATAGATATTAGTTTTCAATTCCATTTACTTATGGATATGGTAAGATATTTTTTATAAATAAATATAAACTTATCTACCATAACTCGCTTACAAGAAGAAACAGTAAAAGTCAGCATTAGTTTATATCTCGAAGAAGTCGAATCTGTCATCTCATCCGTACTAATATTATAAAACAGAAAGTGACGCGTATATTATATTAATATGTAGTATGTATGTTTTGCGTTAACTTCACAAAATCATAAGACTGATGGGCATGGGACTTTCGCACAATATAGTTCAACGCTAATAAGCGAATCCGAACGCAAAATGCTAATCGATGGACCCATGATTAATGAGGGAATAAATACGATTTGATGCGATAATCATCGTGAATTTATCCTCTCATAAACTTTATGGGAATACATTAATTGCAGCGTTTATACGATTGGCTGGTGTGAGGTGTACAGTTAGATTACACTTATAGTATTATAGCAATAGGTTGGAGTAATAAGTGAGATTTACGGCCAGGGAAGTAATTAAGATATTGCGAATCGTGAAGCTATCGAGCTATCTGACGTTGTTAAATTGTAATTAACACGCCGCAGGCAACGCCGCGTGACGCGCACTAGTTTAGCACCCAGTAATGTATAGGCCTGTGGTTATAGGCTATCGGGCTGGCCACGGACACCGGCGGCGCGACCGACGGCGCGACGGGCGGCGCGGCGAGTCGCGCGGCGCGGTAAGCACGCCACGGGCAGTTGCGTTCGCCGCCGCGACCAGTGTAGACGAGGAGACGAGATAGCTTTATCAAAGTTAGCTCGACGTTGTTTGGAGAGTAGCAGCTTTTTTGCTCAAGATTTAATGTTTGGAAGATATAGTGGAGTACACGAATTAAATAGAAATCGTGTTACAGACGGAGAATTCCACCAAAAATATGAAAAATATAGGCATGATGAAAAATTATGTTGCGGGTGGCTAGACTTCCAAATAGCTAGTCTAGCTAGAATTTCTGCAATAAAAGCTTCCGTCTCCATTTTCGCGAAAAAAAAAACAAACTATTTTAAATTAAGTTCGCTCCGGGAGTAGTCGCCGCGTCTGCCGCTCGACTCCGTGGCCTGCGCCGTAATAACTCATACATTTGTTTCGATCGCTAGTCGTGCCGCGCGATTCGCTCGGGGAAATTCGCCGGTCGTCTCGCTGGTCGCCGCTGCGCGTGGCATGCCCAGTACATTTCCATACATTTGATTCATTCGCAAGACGCGCCGCCAGTCGCGCCGCGCGAATTTTCGCTATAGCGAATTGTCCGTGGCCAGCACGTATGATAGCCGATAGGTTATATTAGTAGTAAATGTCTGTTATTGTTGTGGCATGCTAGTTTTCAATTTTGGAACTTTCTATAAGACTATATTGGAAAAAAGATTTTTATTATTTTGAAAACAAGTGCCTAGTATGCTTATAAGTCTATTCAGAATACAATAATTGATCGAATTTAGAAAATTGGAAAACTCGATTGGTGCATTGTTGTGCGACTCTTCTTGTTGTTGTTTAAAATACTAGGTGACAATACTAGGTTTGCTTTTGAAATTATTCTTTATAGAAATTAAAGACTTTTTAACGGATTTTAAACGCGATTTATTCATTCTATTATTTTCCCGACGTTTCGAACACTTCACAGCGAGCGTGGTCACGGGGAGACTGAGATGTTATGCGTCTTGACGGTCATTCAAAAATTGCTGTTTGTAAACTACCTCCACCTATTCCTCCGTAGTTGGTATGTGGAGTATTTTTCCGGATGTTGGCAGTATTGGCTGATCGTGTCTTCTAGTCTTTTGGTATGTTTGACATGGGGTTTTAAATTCTTAATAACAGGATCCCAGGTGTTAGAAAGTTTCAAACCATCTTCTCTATTGAAATTTGGGTGTTTTTTAATTTCAATAGCCTCGCGCACAAGTCTTGGAAAATATTTATTTTCTCTGGCAAGGATTTGTGGTTGGTCGAATCTTATGAAGTGGTTGTTGTCCAGTGTGTGTTCACATACCGCAGACTTCTTATGACGCCGATGCTTGATATCCGCAATGTGCTCCTTCAGTCGGTTAGCAATGCTTCTTTTTGTTTGGCCGATGTATGAGATTGACGATGACGTTTGACGATGTACGATGATTTTACATGCAGGTTGATGGGGTGGCCATGGGCTCTCCAGTATCACCCGTTGTCGCTGATATTTTTATGGAAGACTTCGAGGAGAGAGCCTTGGCCACAGCACCAGTCAAACCGAGACTTTACAAACGCTATGTAGATGACACCTTCACAATACTCCCTACTGAACATATACCTGCATTTTTAGATCATCTTAACTCCATACATAAAAACATCCAATTTACTATGGAGTTAGAAACTAACAACCGTCTAGCCTTTCTTGACATTTTAACTATGAGGGGACGGGATGGCATGCTCAACCATACAGTGTATAGGAAAGCCACTCATACTGATAGGTACCTCAATGGTGAATCTCACCACCATCCTTGCCAACTAGCTTCTGTCGGTAAATCTTTGTTTCAGAGAGCCCGCCACCTCTGTGATGCTGCCCACCTCAGCGGGGAACTGCAGCATGTCAAGCGAGTACTACGTAACAACAAGCTGCAGGCGCCTCCACAGCATCACAGGAGTCGAACGAAGCCACATACAGTTGAAAGACAACCGGCCTACCTACCATATGTGAAGGGGGTTACTGACAGAATTGGAAGAATCCTAAGACGAGCTTCAATTAAAACTATATATAAGCCGCACAAGAAGATAAACCAATTCTTGAGACCAATTAAAAGTAATATTCCTCTACAAGAAGCAGGCGTGTACAAGTTAGACTGTGACTGTGGACTCTCATACATCGGCCAAACAAAAAGAAGCATTGCTAACCGACTGAAGGAGCACATTGCGGATATCAAGCATCGGCGTCATAAGAAGTCTGCGGTATGTGAACACACACTGGACAACAACCACTTCATAAGATTCGACCAACCACAAATCCTTGCCAGAGAAAATAAATATTTTCCAAGACTTGTGCGCGAGGCTATTGAAATTAAAAAACACCCAAATTTCAATAGAGAAGATGGTTTGAAACTTTCTAACACCTGGGATCCTGTTATTAAGAATTTAAAACCCCATGTCAAACATACCAAAAGACTAGAAGGCACGATCAGCCAATACTGCCAACATCCGGAAAAATACTCCACATACCAACTACGGAGGAATAGGTGGAGGTAGTTTACAAACAGCAATTTTTGAATGACCGTCAAGACGCATAACATCTCAGTCTCCCCGTGACCACGCTCGCTGTAAAGTGTTCGAAACGTCGGGAAAATAATAGAATGAATAAATCGCGTTTAAAATCCGTTAAAAAGTCTTTAATTTCTAAATGTATAATACTCGCGTAAAATCAAACATCAGAAAATACTATTATTCTTTATTATACATTTTAACTGTCTGTTTATCATGTTCCTACTACAAAGTACAGTTACTTACCATCAGTTTCTTTGTCTATAAATTAGAAACTACTTGAAATAAAAAGTAGTAACGGGTCAACATCCCTCAGCACGTAATTTAAAAGCGATAAACAGGGAACAAAACAAACTCCTACCGATGAGGTCGGGACCTCTGACGAGCGGGACTATAAATAATTTGGTAAATATTCTTCCGATACATTCCTATTGCCGCAGATGCTATCGACCGCGTCAAAAGGACCAGCTTACTGGTAAAGGAATTTCGTATAGATTCACTTGGACAAACAAACATTGTTTTAGAATGGTTCTTACTAATGGTTTTCCTAATGGTTTTAACCTGTGGTTTAAACACAGCATTTGAATTACATTGTATTAATAAATAGAGATTGTAAATAATATTTTAGCTTTCGTATAAAATAAAATTATTTTCAGTAGTAAGTAGGTACTAAATTATTTTTTTATACAAAAATTAAGAAACGTCTCTCTTTTTGCAAGAAAAGTAACGAAAATTTTTCGTCGACTAAAGATAAACATTCGTAATTTAGTATTTTACTACAAAAACACGTCACAGAAATTCCCTTAACCAAATTTTCCTGCCGACACTATCACAAGAAATTTATATCGTATTGTTGATCGGGTAATTCCATAAATCTAACAATTAGTATGTCGGTCTGTCGGTAGGTGAGGAACGGCTGCGATAGCTCGCTGCTACATCACCGTTTTGTCGACGCTACTTATCGAGCGGCTAACGATCTTCTGTACAAGCCTCTTTATTTATTACTTACTTAGTTTTTTAATGACAAAAACTAAATAACGGCATTGTAATAAAAATAACACGTTGTCGTCGATTGTAAATTACTAATTTATTGTTTGTAATGTTCAAAGTAAAGACTATGGTATGAAGTAAACTAAATCGTCGACGTTTGAAACGTCTAGTCACATTGTAAGCTTAGAGCTTTTGCCTTATTCTTCACGGAGATTTTAGTGGCTAAATAGATAGCATATTTAGAGAGTAGCGCTATCCTACTTTATGATTTTTTCTTTGCTTCTTGTTTTGTATATTACACTTCAGCTAAAAGCTTGGTAAATTGAACATAGGATTTAATTTTATGAATATTCATTTTGCAGTTCAGTAGACACAATCTACTAACAGACAGACATACACATTATGGACCTTACCAACTTGACTGGACTTGGACTTACCAAAATGATGTCGGCGAGTGAACTTCAAACACTCAATAGATACAATGATAACATGTTAGTTGTTACCAGTATTATCTCTGCTTGTTACGAACAATGATCTATTCTCTAAGCTTATCAATCCATCACGCCCATAAATATCCGAGCATCTGATATCGAGCCAATTATAATTACTCATTATAGACGCTTTTCGATAACTTGCCCGTTTGACCCGTGGAAAATATTTAACAATTAAAAAAAATATTGTTTACCAGTGGTGCTATGAATATGGCTGTTTTAACTTGTAGGTTGGTTTCTACTACATATCTAATAATACGCAATCTTTAAATCAATAAGAATTAGGTTTGTTACTTGATAGATGGAGAGATAACAACCATAACCATGTACATTTAATTAATTTTATAAAAAATAAATTTTATTCCATTCGTAATTTCTCAATGCGACTGATAATGATGTTTAACTGAACTATTCAATACTTTATAGGTAATAAGTACAAATAAAACATAAGTATCTCTGAGATTACTACACAAAATACTATAAGAAAACGAAAATTAATTGGTAGATGTCGACAGTCTCCAAATAAATGACAATAATAATTTTGACTCTACATCCAATCATCAAATGAGTGTTTTATGATTGACATCACTTAATTACACTTTAATATTAAGTTATTCATGGAATATCAGTAAATTAGATTTATTTCATAACATTTATATATAAAAGAAATATTTAACTGACAAGTTACGAGGCGCGTGCGTGGGCGGATAGAAACAATGAATTTAAATTGGATAGCAAGATTACGTTGTACTTGCGTAGCTTATGTAATAAAGTTTCGAATTTCTTTTAATTAAGTCAGGAATAAGTTACAGTTGTTTAGCGTTTTGTGTCAAATATAAATGGTAATTTATTGTTTGTGGGCGTTGTATTTAGATTTCGTTGTGATACTTTTGTCGCCTGTTGTCCAACACTCGAAGGAAGGTGATGTTTTTCGTCATTTTCCAGGCTTGCTGTTAGAAATAACCTAAAGTATTTAAAAGCGTTTATTCGATCTGTCTTGACAGTGCAAAATTATGCAGTGGTGTATTATCGGTTCCTTGGCAATTTGTTTTATAATGTACCTGTACGAGCAAGCACGTCCAAAGTGCAACAAGGCGCTTTGCTTGCAAATTGTATCCAACATTTTACACTTTATATAAAATTAAAATCAGTTCATCGTCGACGGGCATTAAGAGTACCTCGCGTGACTCATCCATCCATTATATAGTTATTATATTCAGTTTAATACAAGTTTTATATAGTTTAAATAACTCTTTTATTTCAATATTAATTAATCATACACACGTACGGGATAGGCCCGTACAGTACCTATTCACATCCATTTTAAATACATTCAGCATTATCTCATGTTCCTTAATAAAATTTCGAGACAATACATATTTTAAAAACACATTGTAAATTATTGTAATAGATAATTTAAAACTCAAGAATATGGTTTACATTCAAACACAAAATTATGAACAATTATGAACAAATATCCAAAGCATTCAGTCCGCCTACGCTCGCCGTTCTGTTTGTTCGTCCGTCTGTACGCCCGCACTTCCTGGAACCTTTTGTGTGTGTTATGGATGAGTGCGATCGCTCATCACGTGTTTATTGTTTTAAATGATGGCTGTTTGTCACGTGTTTGTTTTGTGAAGATAAATAATTATGGTGACTATTTTCTCTTGACTGACTTTTCTTATATTATACTGATCTGTAATTCTCTTTGTAATGTATAGGTACTGTGTACACTTTTTTATGATTATATATTTCAATAAAGGTATGTATTTCTTTTGTTGTTTTAGTGCATCTATCATGTTTTTGTCGCAATTATTTTTTTAATTGTAAGTAAGATAATTAATGAGATCCTTAAATTTTAGATATATTGTACATAATATATAATATCAGCAAAATCGTTAAAGAGTACAAGTAAGTTAACATGTAAGTTAACATTTAGAAAATGATTTGGTCTGTATTACGGTTAATATAGTCTTTTTAAGCCGGTTAAAGAAATTTAGCAGAATTTCTCATCAATTAAAATTGATTTGAAAGGATCGAATGATAGTAATAATAAGAATATTTAATTGAAATAATAAATGAGATAATTTTTATGAGTTAATACCTTATTTATTTCAATTTCTATACAATTTGTGATAAAGTCTTACTGAATAGTGTTAGTATAAGCCGGTAACAAAAGCAAGCATTTATCTTGTTTAAATCCCGAAGCGCTAACACTGTATGCCATAATGCTGATGAACGGCGGCTGCAGGCTCGTGTGAAGGGACACGACGTAAATCGTGTCGGATCGTGTGCGTCACGTCGGGTGTAAGTCGCTTCCTGACAGTGCAGTTAGTAGTGGAGGAACGTTTGAATTGATATACAGTGTATTATGTATTTATTATGTACATTTAAGTATTATACGGAAAACAAGAAACATATTTGATAGCTCGATGAATAAAAAATAAATCTAGGTTTGAAAATAATGCCAAATTTAACGGAAAATAAGTAAATGTATACCTATTATTGTGCATGATATCTAATAAGACACGTAAAATTGAAAAATAAAATTTACATCATGATTTAAAATAAACTAGTGGTCCGCCCCGGCTTCGCCCGTGGTACATATTTCGCAATAAAAAGTGGCCTATGTCCTTTCTCGGGTATCAAAATATCTCTATACCAAATTTCATGCAAATTGGTTCAGTAGTTAAGGCGTGATTGAGTAACAGACAGACAGACAGAGTTACTTTCGCATTTATAATATTAGTATGGATGTGCTATTTATTAAATAGGTTTGAAGTTGGTGCCGAACATTAAGCACTTAGTATTAAGCCCGTGCACCGACATCAAACCTTTTTAATAAATAGCACATATAAATAATATGTAGTAAATAATAATGTCAAATCTTTTTTATTTCTTACTTTTCCGTTTTTGAAGTCGGTTGTTTTTAACGCAGTTATTTTTATAAGTGAATATTTAGCTTTCCGTGCGTTTAGAGCTTTTTGTGAAAATTAAGCTCTCCGTGCGATTAGAGCTTTTTGTGAAAATTAAGCTCTCCGTGCGATTAGAGCTTTTTGTGAAAATTAAGCTCTCCATGCGATTAGAGCTTTTTGTGAAAATTAAGCTCTCCGTGCGATTAGAGCTTTTTGTGAAAATTAAGCTCTCCATGCGTTTAGAGCTTTTTGTGAAAATTAAGCTCTCCGTGCGATTAGAGCTTTTTATGAAAATTAAGCTTTCCGTGCGATTAGTTTTTTGTGAAAATTAAGCTCTCCGTGCGATGAGAGCTTTTTGTGAAAATTAAGCTCTCCATGCTATGAGTTTTTTGTGAAAATTAAGCTCTCCGTGCGATTAGAGCTTTTTGTGAAAATTAAGCTCTTCATGCGATTAGAGCTTTTTGTGAAAATTAAGCTCTCCGTGCGATTAGAGCTTTTTGTGAAAATTGAGCTTTCCGTGCGATTAGTTTTTTGTGAAAATTAAGCTCTCCGTGCGATGAGAGCTTTTTGTGAAAATTAAGCTCTCCATGCGATGAGTTTTTTTGTGAAAATTAAGCTCTCCGTGCGATTAGAGCTTTTTGTGAAAATTAAGCTCTCCGTGCGATTAGAGCTTTTTGTGAAAAATAAGCTTTCCGTGCTATTAGAGCTTTTTGCGAAAATTAAGCTCTCCGTGCGAGTAGAGCTTTTTGTGAAAATTAAGCTTTCCGTGCGATTAAAGCTTTTTGTGAAAATTAAGCTCTCCGTGCGATTAGAGCTTTTTGTGAAAAATAAGCTTTCAGTGCTATTAGAACTTTTTGCGAAAATTAAGCTCTCCGTGCGATTAGAGCTTTTTATGAAAATTAAGCTTTCCGTGCGATTAGTTTTTTGTGAAAATTAAGCTCTCCGTGCGATGAGAGCTTTTTGTGAAAACTAAGCTCTCCGTGCGATGAGTTTTCTTGTGAAAATTAAGCTCTCCGTGCGATTAGAGCTTTTTGTGAAAATTAAGCTTTCCGTGCGATGAGTTTTTTTGTGAAAATTAAGCTCTCCGTGCGATGAGAGCTTTTTGTGAAAATTAAGCTCTCCGTGCGATGAGTTTTTTTGTGAAAATTAAGCTCTCCGTGCGATTAGAGCTTTTTGTGAAAATTAAGCTCTCCGTGCGATTAGAGCTTTTTGTGAAAAATAAGCTTTCCGTGCTATTAGAGCTTTTTGCGAAAATTAAGCTCTCCGTGCGATTAGAGCTTTTTGTGAAAATTAAGCTTTCCGTGTGATTAAAGCTTTTTGTGAAAATTAAGCTCTCCGGGCGATAAGAGCTTTTTGCGAAAATTAAGCTCTCCGTGCGATTAGAGCTTTTTTGAGAAAATTTAGCTTTCCGTGCGATTAGAGCCTTTAATGAAAATTAAGCTCTCCATGCGATTTTATGCGGTTATTAATTCGGCCGGTATATTTTTTTTATGTATGTACACCGATTACTCCGAGGTTTCTGAACCGATTTACGTGATTCTTTTTTTGTTCGATGCGGGATGGTGTCGAATTGGTCCCATATTTTTTTTTTTTCGGATAGGCCCAGTAGTTTTTATTTTATGAGCATTTTTGTCTGTACTCGATGACTAAGTTGATATGTAGCAAGTAACTTTGATTCACTTCCCGGTAACCGATTGAGCTGAAATTTTGTATACGTATGTAAATTTGATAGCGATGAAACATTATCATGACATGAAGCTGATTTGATGATGGAATCGGAAGGTGGCCATAGGAACTCAGTAATATATTGACTCAACTTTATCGAGTTTGGGCTCGTTTGATTCGTGTTGAAAAATTTAAAATACACTAAAAAGTATTAAATAAAAATAACTGCGTTAAAAACAACCGACTTCAAAAACGGAAAAGTAAGAAATAAAAAAGATTTGATATTATTAACTACTACATAATATTATTGTACATATTTCGCAATAAAAATTGGCCTATGTCCTTTCTCGGGTATCAAAATATCTCTATACCAAATTTCATGCAAATTGGTTCAGTAGTTAAGGCGTGATTGAGTAACAGACAGACAGACAGAGTTACTTTCGCATTTATAATATTAGTATGGATTGTTACTCAACCTGACTCTACATCAGTTTCATACAACACAAATTCCATCCATTCCAAACTATTCAATGCACAATGGTAAGTTTACAAAGAACTACCAAAAAGCCGTGCTAAATCATTATCTATTATATAACTTCCTCAATTACACAAAAGTCTAAACAATCCCTCTGATTATAGGGAGTACCTATGTATTGAATTCGAGTAAAACCATAGCGAGTGGAATCTGTTACTTACGGTATTAATGTTAATACTTACGGTACTTAATATCGCTAGCACAGTATTCAAATAGGCGTTTATCAGTGTTGAAATGTTCCCTATCGTTTCGGAGTAATCGCATTACCAACATGCATTGAAATACATTTACGTATTTATTTGATTTTACTTTATACGTTAAAATTTTGCTATTAAAATCTCCTGAATCGCGTAATTTTGCGAGGTTTTCGCTGGAGATTCGACGAAAAAGGAGAAAAAATACGTGTAGTAAAATAAAATTCTTACATGCATTTTTTTTTGTTTCAGCCAGTTGTACTCGTGCAGGCCTCATGTTGGTGCTTTATTTTTTGGTACAAAAAAACAATGTTAAGTAAAAAATAAAAATACGTACAGACATAAGATCATGGACAAAAGAACATTCAATGTAAAGTTGTTTAATAATTGGATTCATTTGGATCTCTATAAAATCCTACTAATATTATAAATGCTACATTTTGTTTGGATGGATGCTTGTTTCTCTTTCCCGTAAATATTACTTAACCCATTACAATGAAATTTAGAGCATACATAGCTCAATATGGTCTAAAATATATTTGTAATATTGTGAAATCACGGTAGCAGTACTTACATCAGGTAATATATCTATCTCCAAACAGCAATAAAACGTTCAAACACACGTTTGCCTGTTCCCTTCCAAATGGCTGTGCATTGTTTGATAAGATCGGTGTTCGCTGCGAGCTTCAGAATCTATTCGATTGTAATCTTTAGCTGCGTACAGTGTACACGGCCCATTGCACGCAGTAGTTTATATGATAAACTCATGTCTGTAAAAGCTCAACGACTTGTATAAAACATACATTATTATATTGTAAAACTACTTAAATAGTACGCTACATATCTATTTATTTTTTCAGGTTTATCATTTATTGTGGATATTGTAATAGAAATATGTAGTTGTAAGGAATCTATGGTGTAATAAATAAAACAAACAATTAATAAACATGTTTTTTATTTCAATATACTGACCTACTATTCATTAATCTTTACATGGTATAGAACAGATTCACTGTCGCTGTATGTACGTATGCTAAAAGTTTTAAA
The DNA here is from genome assembly GCF_061535455.1 of Colias philodice. Lineage (NCBI taxonomy): Eukaryota > Metazoa > Arthropoda > Insecta > Lepidoptera > Pieridae > Colias > Colias philodice. The sequence goes on from NC_143103.1 coordinate 10,814,523, forward strand.
CCAATGCGCTTTTACAAAAGATAGAGTTGTTCTTGGGGAAGGATTTAGTACTCTACTAAATCAGTATATTATTTTTATGTTATAGACAAAGCTGGCGAAACCGCGGTCGAAAAGCTTGTTTATCAAGAAATTGAATCATTGTTACGATTGATCTAAAACGAATTACATAAGTACATAGAAATTTCATAAATTTCCATTGACAGTATGTTTACATTTGCCTTATGATAATAACTAATACGTATTTAAATTCGTAAACAAGTTAAGTAAAGCATTGGAAAGTGAGTACACGAGTATTCCATATTAGGGTATAGTTAGAGTAGCTCTAAATCTAACCTGTCGCCTCAATAGACGCCTTCACGCTAACTAAATAATTCTACACTTCCTCGTTATCTGAAATATTAATATTATCTTGTATTATATAATTATATAAATTATTAATAACACATAATTTATAGTTTTCTTCAGTTTTGTCAGTTTTTTTAAGAATCTCTACTACAATAGAATTCAACGTGTGCAACCCTACAATTATGTGAAAATAAATATTTACTGTAATATTTTTTTAAATTACGCTCTACTAAATAAACTAAAGTAAACTGCTAAGGTCCTAGTTATGATTATGTAATGATATTAACGACTTGTGTAATAATCATTTAGCATAAACCTCTTATTTTTAGTTACAAATGGACACTTAACTTTAAACTACCATTATATTAACACCATTAGCCATATAATTATAGTCACGCTTAAGTTACACTCAAGTTACTGAGTGCTAAGTTACCGACGACATTGCGTGGACAACATTATAATAATGGCAAGTTGTACTTAACATAAACCCTTCAACGCGTCACTTTCATGTTAAGCAGCTTGCTTGTAGCTTAGCCGGTGTTTTAGCGCAGGCTTCGACGATAAATATCCTGGATACCGGCTACCTGTTTACAATATTTTCGTAACTCTGTCACTGGCAAAACTATTTTAGTATTCCTAAATAACAAATTAACTTTGAGTGTTTTATTATATTATGTTTATTATGGTAATGAACGTATTTATTGATTACGATATAACATAATTTCGTTTTCTACATATATATTTTCATTTAATTATTATTAATTTAATTTAAAAAGGGCAAAATTTAGACATAAATTAACGTTTTATTTCAGGCTCTCTAAATATAGTGTAGGTAAATTTCCTTTTCATTGTATTCTTTATAAATTAAGAAATACATCTCATTCGTTAATTGATGAATGCTGATTGCTGTTTATAAATACTAATTAACTATTGAATATCAGTATCTACTACAAAATAAATTCTATTGTTATAGTTGAAACTCCTTATTGGTCTAATACCATAATCTGATCGTTAGATTATGATGTGAATTACGAAACACAATCAATCAAGAATGCTTCCAAAACAATAAGCTTATCTTGCAATATTGGGAACATTAAAAATAATTTGATGTTGAACAAACAATAAATTACACATTACCCAACCTTTAGTGCGCAGTGAGTAATAATTGAGTGAACAGTATCAGTTCGGGTCGAGTCGGTCACGAGCGATCACAAAGTACACTTAATTACTATAATTAGAGCGCAGTGCGCTCTTGGTAGCACGATTATAACAAAAATTGGGACAATTCGGTTCTTGAGGTGTGGGTCCATTACCCTGCCGACTAAAAATATGGATATTGCGTAATTGTAATGAATGAAATATTTTAAGGAGACAGAGAAAAAGCAATCAGAAAAAGCCTCTATATAAACTGTTTTAATTAATGAGATATTATGTGTATGCAGGAAAGCTTTTTGTTTATGTATTTCATTAACATGATGTGTATCTTGTTATATTTATAGAAGTAGGTATAGGCTATGCACAAATTTAGTCGAAGTGTATAATAGTTTTAGTGATTGCTGATATTTCAGAAATTTTGTAATTAACAAAACCATTCGCCTCTGATATGTTGTACATATACAAATAGTTTGTAAGTAATCGTTTGTCTTATGCAAACCACATACACCGAAACGATAAAATGATCGCGCCAAATGTGGCTATACCTTTATCAGCTAACCGTTAAGCAAGCTCTATCTGAAATTGGTCCGCGAAACCTGACGCTGCACGTGACATTGCGAGCGAACCATGGGAACGAGCTTGTCGGAAATTATTACTTATGTAATGCGAAATTAAGAAACAAGGAGAATAGTATATCTAATTAATATCTTTGTATAACAATAGCTTTTTTTATTGTCGATAGGGAAGCGCTTGACCACAATCTCGCCTGATGTTAAGCTGAGATGTGGTCTGAGATGGTAATAAGCTGCTAACTGGTTAGAAGTTAGGGAGCTAAAATAGGCGCAAAAGTTTAATTATAATTAACTTTATAGCTCCATTAATTTTAACTGGATCGTTTAAGTATAGTTTTTCCAATCTAGTGTAGTAAAACCTTATCCCCGAATTAGGATCCTTCAAATACAACAACTGCTTTTAACAACTACAACGGTACATATAAAATCTATGTACAGCAAGCATTCGAACAGTTAATACCGAACTACCATTCAATTCACAAAGCCTTATAAAACTCCACTTAACATTGGAATGCACACGCATAAAGCTATTTATTTATGTTCGTTCGTACAATAAAGAACTAATAATGATATAACATCTCGTTAGAGGGAGCGGTGTTTGTTTTGAGTTTGATTGCACGTGATGGACGGCGTCACACCAAGACACACCACGTCACTCGGCGTGACCTGCGACCGCCTGATTAGTTCGTGGCTCTGAATTAATCGGAGATTAAAAACCAATTGTGCGACTGGTCGTGTAGCTGATCGTGCGACTGGTCGTATGCGTTATATTGTGCTGATAAAGAAGTAGGTATGAAAGTTTTAATGAGCTCGCAAGTTAAGTTTGATGTGAGAGTGGTCAGCTAAATGATTTTTTGCGGATCTGAAGATATTTTCTTTTTACTGTACATACATAAAATGTGTGCGAATTTCAGCAATCATTCGCACAACATTCCTGGAAAGTGATAAAATATAAAATTAAAATCAGTATACATTTAGTTACAAGAAAAATTAAGTCCGAGAACAAGTTTATCTCATAATAAGTTTTTGTTTATAATAAATATGTAAGAAAGTCATATTCACATAAAAGTCGTCAGCGTATCGAGGCCCTAACCGCATATAATAAATAAAATTAAAGCTTTCCGAGTGTCGTGGTTAAGCTAATATAAAATTATCTTTATACCAAACTTGTAAGCTCTTTTGTATGATCATTTACACGTAATCCATTTTTATTTATAACAGATAAATAATATGAATATCTAATTAAAGAGTATTTGTGATACCGTTTCGTTCAGTAATAGGTGTTACAAGCTTTGAAGAATGTTCGAAAATAACCAATTACATATTCATGTATTATTATATGTGTATGGAATATTTTCCTTTGTTGCTTTGTGATGCAAGGACTTATGCAGATATAATATTGTAACCTGCGGGCTAAAAAGAAAAGATTTGAAATTCATTCATCGTCGTCGTCGTCGTCGTTTCAGCCGTGGGACGTCCACTGCTGGACAAAGGCCTCCCTCAGGGTATTCCACCACGACCGGTCACCGGCGGCCTGCATCCAGCGGCTCCCTGCCACTCGGACCAGGTCGTCTGTCCATCTTGTGGGTGGTCGTCCCACGCTTGAGAAAAATTGTTAAAATTGTCCAAATTCATTCATGATTCAGCTAAATTCTAACCAGCATAAACCCTTTCGTATATTGCTGGCAGATTCTTGGCATTTTTTCTATTTTTCTCCGTCATTTTTCGACTTCCATACAATAAACGACAAATAGATAAATTGTTTTTTCAGTTGTAAAATGATTCATATTATGAATTCTTTTTAAGTGATCGTTTTGAATCAGACCCGCTGGAAACATATGAACCCCGCGGATGCAAGTGAGCTAAGTCACTAGCTAGAGCTTTCCCTTAGCACTATAATATTATCATCTCTGTGCTTTTACTTTTGGAACTATCTATGAAATATTTTTGCATACTGGATTTTAATTTAAAAAACATCTACTTTTTAGGGATTTAAAGCGATTTTATATTTTGTAAGTACATAGTAAATTATTTCTTGGTCAAATCAAGTTTGGTCTAATATAAGAAAATCTTTTTTTTCGACTTATTGATTGCGAAACCTGAAGGAATATAACAAGACATGAATATAATAGGGATCACATAAACAGATTTTCAAACTTTATTATCCCATTAATAAATACTTATGATTGAGATGCACGAGCTCCATCAAGCTATGAAAAGGATATGTAAATGCGAAGTTGTGTGTATGTCTGTTCGCAGGAAGCCATAAACACGTCAGCGACATCGGCTTCTTAGCATTTATGCCCACTCGTCAATCTGCACCCTAAGAAATGATCGAAAAACCGTGCGAAGAAAGTTGAAAAAATCTTAGCGACAATTGCTAACCTGTTGGACTTGTTTATAAATATAGTTCTCTTATGTATGGTATTATTTTATGATTTATAAGTGTTAGGGTTGATGTTATGTACTTATATACATATATATTTATGCAGTGGATAATATAATACAAAAGATTGTTTTTTTATAAACGTGGTTTTATTTGAGACGATAAAATAATGAATTATTATCAGCATGCAATGATAATGATGTTTTCATTAGAATATTCACATAACTTTTGTTATCTATAAGTACGGTATGAAAAGAGCCTAAATAATTCGCAAAAAAAAAATAAACGCAAAAGGTTTGCAAATCGCATGATCCTTCCCAATATTTTACATCGCGTTATAGCTCTATTGTATTTAAAGCGTAAATACGTCTTTACACTCACGTAGCTCAAAGGATTTACTCCACCAAGTAGATAGATATTTTTATTAAACGTCACGATTAGCATATAAATGTGTCATGCGATCGCGTCGCAGTCGTTACGTCGGGATTAAGCGCGCTGCAGCGGCGTGGGACCCCGCTGGGCCACGCAACGGATTTATGGGGCCTAATGCATTTAGAGTGTACGATTCTTGCTAGCATGGTTTACATCTGACGTTTTGGTGTACACTTTTTAAAAGTATTGTATTTCATCAGTTCTGTAAAATTTATTAAGATAATAGATTTAATAAATAAACAAATTTATAAAATTTTAAATATTTCTGGATTAGTAAATGTAATTACTAATTATCATTACGTATATTTCACTTTATTTAAACTGTTCATGGGATAATTAGTTGCTTTCCCAGTATATTGGCGCTATAGTTTTTTCCAATCATAACAGATTATTAAATCCTATGAAAAATTATTCAAAAATTTGAATATTGTTAACAACGTTCTCGTATGTCGTCGTGTCGTGTCGCTGTCGTGTGGTGTAACGCCGCCTGCTGTGCTGCCGCTATCTGGATAAAGACCGCGGCTACAATATACGAACAACACTCTTCGCACGTCCAAACATCTACTTTCTTATGATTTAATTATTTTGCTATTCATATTTTAGAGTTTAAGAATTTTTATTAAATATAATTTTCTTCGTGGTGTTACAATATAACTATAAACAGTACAATGAGACTATATTTCAGAGGAGAATAAACAATATTCACTTCTTTCCAATAAAAGATTCTGAAATTCAGTACAAATTTCGAAAACATATTCTGTTTATCATTTTAAGCCTGCTAAGAAAAACTCTTATTTCTCTTATTGCTCTTGTTTAGTATTTTATTGATAGGTTCTATTTTCGACGAATAATATGACGTCGAACGATAACATATTATAATACATAATATGAATTCCACCATTATATTTCATTTATGATATTTTTTAACTCACTCTACTTTGCTGTTGAAAATCATAAACATTATAAACAGGTATATCACTACATAATATAAATCAAAGTTGCTTTTTCTGTCTCTATATATCCCTTTGTATGCTTAAATCTTTAATACTACACAAGGGACTTTGATGCGGTTTTTTCAATAGGTAGAATGGTTCTCGAGGAAGGTTTTTGTATATAATTTATTAGGTTTTAGACAAAGCGGGCGAAGCCGCGGGCGGAAAGCTAGTAATATTATATAATGTATCGTGTATGGCTTTTAGTTATTGTTGCATTATTACCTAGCACATGAAAATGACAATACCTAATACCTAGATCTCCCGTTTATCCATGCAAATTCTAGATTGACAACCAATAACTAACTTTATTTCATTTTCCTGTCAATAAATTGCCGCCAGTGAGTGACAGGGCGCGGCTGTCAATTATGCGGCCACCCATCCATCAGGCGACCGCCGGCTGCGTGCTTCACGCTGATTATCGCCTCCCCGATACATTGCAGTCGGGAGGTATAAAGTGTCCTCTAATGAGGCAGGTGTTAGTCGCATGTTTGCGGTTTACGTTAGTGCAATTTTTTAGGAAAGTAATGTGGTAATAGAAATCTAAGTACTTATAACGTTACTCAAAACGAATATTAAATAAAGTAATATTTGATATTGGATTTCTAAAAATAATGGATCATATCTAGGGGATAAATTCCCACCCCGCCAAAATATTTAATCAACTTTCTGTGTTACCTTAATTTTGAGCTTTCGTTTGGCGCCTGAAAAACTATAAAGTAGAGCAAATTTAATACATACTATAAATTATAATCTAAATAAAAATAATTCAAATTTGAGTAATACACTACCTACAACATTAATTTTAAGTCTCCAATATTACCCGACCAATAAATAAAATCGTAACATGACAAAGAACCAAAATAAAGCTACACGAGTTTCAATAAAATAATTAAATTTCAACAAACGGACATCTTTACAAGCGGCCCTCGATATTTATGGACGATAATTTAAAATTATTTGACATAAGACATGATATAAGTGTTTAAGATGTCGATGTGTAATTAATAAATAATATATGGCGGGCATATTAAAATTTGTAGAGATCCGTCCAACATACTGTACACTTTCGTTGTGTGCGTTTTCTAGCGATACCACCTATATAAAAAGATATTTTAATATGTTTTATATTTCCGTATAAATATTTTTGTGAAAGTAATTACACTTTACATTCTACAGAATATACATTAATTATAGCGGTAGAAGTCATGGCTGAGACAACGACAACTATGACTCTTATTACATAAACGAGTTTGTATCACTCGGTTGTGATGTGGTCTCTCTACGATCTACACATTACATATGAAAAAAAAATGATATAATGATTTCATTGATATCTAAGTGTATTGGAATTTTGTATGAAGAACAAGAGTAACGAAAAAAAATTAATTGAATTAGTTTTTCCTTTTTTTAAACATGGTTCTACAATCAAAAATCAATCGAAACAGATACATTATATTATATAAGTTTATAGTTGTCTTGCTACGATATCGCACACGTTACCAGATACACTGCGCAGGCGCGTGGGCGGAAGCTCCCGAAAGTTGTGTAAGCTTAGATCGACGCACTATTATTGTGTGCATTTGGTTTGACCACTCTCACTAAATTGGTCATTACAGAAGAATGCATTTGATTATGTAAAGTTGGTTGCATGTTTTGAGATAGTTTCTTAGCAAAATACGTAAACATCAGGCACATAGTAGTTAATGACAGCTTTATGGGTATTTAAATATGTATACATAATATTATGTTATGATGTGATAGACAATGTTAACATAATATGAAATTTAACAAATATTTTATAATAGCGTCGATCCCGAAAATTATTTTGTTCTCAAAATGTGAGAGAGTAGCTATTTGTTATTCCTAATAGTAATCTTTAAATATTATTTAAATAACTGCACAGTAATAGTCAACTAAAATGTACGCCTCCTTTGAAGTGAGGATTCTTTAATTTGACTAAACTGCGTTATCGCTTAAAATCTGGAATAACAGTCATTTAAATGACTTAATACGAGCGATTCCAATCACAACGACCCTCAAATTCTATAGAATGTTCAAAATGTTGATTCCTTCTATAGGGTAAAAGCCGGATAGTTGCGCCACTTTTCAAAAAAGCTATATTATGAAAAATTATGTACTTAATAAGAATAATGAAACATGTATATCAAAAGATAGGTCTTTAAACCATCATATTAGCCTATTTTATTAAACATAATTATTAAAGGTTTTGAGTAAATCCTGTTTTATTTTACCTCTCAAATGAAGGATAGTTGCCCAATCTAGCGGATAGTTGCCTATCGTAAATAATACTTCAGAGGATACTTGCCTCGTGAGGGAATAGATGCCTCACAATATTTTTTTTAAATAAAAAAAACAAATTTATATCAATTCACTTAATCAGTCTTTATTATTTGTTACAACTTTGGCATTAATCATCAGAAGTGAGGGATTTCATCTTTCCACATCGCATGCAGTATACAGTTTCATCCATATTAAATATTCCATCTGGTTTAACCAGCAATTCATTCTCAGTTAAGACAGTAGGTAATAAGTAGATCAAAAAATTTTGCAACGTCTTCTTGTTGAGACCCCTCGCTCTTTCAATTGATAAAGCTTGCCTCAAAACTATTTCGGGATTTCTTTCCAGAAAGCTTTTTAACCATTGTGGCCCAGCCGTTATGCTTTAACCCCAAATTTTCGGCAAACTGGTAAGCTAGCTGACGAATTGTATTTCTTTCAGGAGGAAATCCTGCGTCTCCGAGCTTTAGTATATGAGTCACTAGTCTTTTTTCATTTTCAAAATCAAGGACAGGGTATTTTCCTGGAAGTTAAATAAAAAATTAGCGAAATGAATATTGTACCGGCACGGAGATGCCTTATTACCAATAAAAACGCAATAATATTAATATTTGCTAGTGAAAGAATTTGTAGTTGCGGATAGTTGCCCCGAGAGCAACTATCCGCACAAGTTTCTAAGGCGACTATCCTTTTTGATACGGATACTTGCCCTTTATATTTGCGAAATAAATCAACAATATTTTGCAATAAAATGTAATTAACAGTATAATTTAAAGTCTAATGCACGCAAAGAAACATAAACTATATTGAAATCACAATTAGTAACAAAAATATTCAATACAAATGACTTACCAATATAGTTTCAACGCCTATCGAAGTTTCACCGCGGAACAATTTCGCTCGCACAGATGAAACGCGTGATTCTACACAAACGATTGACGTGGCACTGAGGTCTGCGGGAGGGGTACTTACAACTATAGTAAAGCGTTATTGCCACTAATGTCCGTAACATAGTGTATTCGAAACTGCGGCAAGTATCCCACTGGCGCAACTATCCGGCTTTTACCCTATTGTATACGTGGGTGGATGGTATTCCAAGCAGTTGATCGTCGTTACGAGCCTAATACGTTCAGGCTTATCGATAAATAGTAATATTGTCCGCAATTATGTTATCGACTAGATTTGGGAGCCATGAATTAGGGTATTAGAGACTTCTGATGATGTTGTAGATATATGCCCACTTATTGTGTGACAGAAGTAATACGTAATAACGTAGAATATCTTAACTTATTTAAACATATCCACAGAACTACATATCGGTATACAGAATTGTGTACCGCCGGTCTAAATCATTCAAACACAATCATTTAATTATATAATTAGACTTCTTCTAGAAGCACTTTTGAATCGTCATAACATAGTTTTATCTACCATTTACATCCGATTCGACAGCAGTTTGTACGGAGAAGAACTGGCAAGAAAGTCCATTGAACTAAAAATGCAACTAAACAGTTTCGATTGTGAAGAAAAAATATGAACAAGCGAAGTGTAAGGGCAAAGTAGTTTAGTAACGACTTAATTCCATTTATAAATGGTCACTGACCAAACTCCCCTTTGCTATAATTTATTTACAATTTGACAGTTGCAATTATAGAAATGTCATCTCAACCACGCCAAAATATTATTTATTATTGTACATTGCGATAGACTACCATGTATGATGTTCTATAAGCTAGATTAAATTGTAATATCTATTAAAAGTATTTGGAGATACAATTAATCATTGAGTCGAAAAAATGTCGGTATTCATTTTGAAAACAGCGTAGGAATAAATGATAAATTAAACTTTATAATTGTTAAATATAATTTTGTATTTTAGTAAAGAAACAAAAACACACATTGTAACGTTACATTTATCTAAGTGTAGTGTATCTAATGTACGCAATATCAACAATGCAAGCTATTACTAATTCCTGTACAAAATATTAACCTAAATTTCAAAATATCTCAGACTCACATATTTTACAGAGCCGTTTTGTAAAACACGCTAATCGGCTTATAAGGGCTTACGCAACGATCGATTGGCAAAACACAAAATAATCCATAAATCAATAAGAACGTGTAAACAAAACCTCGACTCGCAAATGCGGTAAATTGCGTTTCTTCACCGACACCAAATATAGTGTAATAACGGACAGACAGAACGCGTGACTCGATATTACCTTAATGTTTCTGTTAACTAAAATGCACATTTCTCACGTCATCATTGAAAAACTTTGATAAGGCATAAATCGTTGTTAAATGTAAAGTAGAATTGTTATACTGAAGGCATTGTATTTAATTCACATAACCAATGTAAAATTATTTACTAATAGTTCATTTAAGGATTTCATCTTAGACATTAAAAAGCTCTACTACTCTGCAAAGCTCACATTAAGTGGTGGCTGCGTTTGTGTTAAAGTTTATTAAATGATAAGAATAGGTCAACTTCCAGATCAATATACTTTTAAAGTCTTTATTCTATTATTAACGAAAAGTATAAATGTTAGATTTTCTATCAGAATTCAGTTAAACATTCAATTGTAAGATCTGGCAATCTGTATACAGCCTTCGGAGGTTTAGCAAGCCCGTTCACATGTCGGCCCGCGCCCGCGGCCAGCATCTATCATATCACCGACATAAATACGACTTTGTGCGCCGTAATCGCATAAACCAAATTACCACATTCAATCACCGTGTGACACAATAAATACCGAACCTATTAAATTCACCTTTCGAGCAATAAAATTGTAATTAAAACTAAAATCGATCTACATTCTTCGCCCATTAATCTTATCCGAGTAACAAAAATAGACCGACGATAATAAATAATGAAGCATTGCGATTTAAATCATTTTATACCGGACAAAATGCCACGGGGAACTGGAAATGTCATTACTGCTGAGTCAATAGAAGGAATGGTAGCGGGCTCAGTGGCGACCCCTGAGGGAACCACCTGTTAACGCACTGTTCTCGCTCCTACCGCTTTACAGCCTGCAGGCTCTACTGTAATCACCTTCCATCTACCATTCCGTAAACAAAGTAGGTGAATAATACAAAACTATACTTCCAATGCACGCTTTAAACGTATGCACTACGTCCAACGTCTTACAAAAGTAGTAATGTAATGCGAACAATTTGATAATTACGTTGATCTGCATTTGATGTAGTAAGGGCAGGTGTAGGATTTTATTAAAGCTATTACGGTGGTAATGAACGATGTCCCGCGGCCGGCGACACTTTATGAAGACGTTCTTCACGCTAATGAGATAATAAAATTGCTCGTGGGAAGTCTGCAGTCTGCACTCTGCACACGTGTAGTGCTCATTACGATGCGAGTGCGTTTTTGTGTTCAGCGACCGGGATGACGTTTTAATAAAAATCATTGTTCCAACATGTCAATAAACATGAAAATAAAATTATAATGAAGAGTACATACGAAATGAGATTTCAGATTAACTTTATTGTTTCAAAACAATTACTCTGAGGTGGTAGAATATTACCTACACGAAACCTTTAAAGTTAATAACGCGATAAAGAACAATCGCATTTCGACAGAACTCAATATTTTCTTTTTCGACAGTAAGTTGTTTTATTTTTAGGAGCACATGTTATATCAACTTCACATAAAAATTATGAAATTGCAGCCATTAGGCTGAATTAATATAAATAATGTATTATACGACTACTAAAATTAATGTACGAGAAAAAGCACTAAAAATACTTTATGTAGCTCCATGTAAACTGAGTCTTAATTATAAAACAAAACAGGCTGCATCCACATTACCCGTACATAGTGGATAATAGTGTGCGTGTGTAAATCAATCAAGCTGCTCGACAGGCTAATACTATTTCTTCGCTAAGTGCAAAATTACTTTATGAATTTTAATAATGCAAAGGTCACTTAAAACATTTAAAAGACATCCCGAAGAATGTAGCGTATAATTAAGTTAATAGCAACACTTACCGGTAGCGAGGTAATGATACGGCGAGCATTCGGGCGCACACAAAAATGGTGATTTATCGAAAATGCCATGTTCTCGATTTAATTGCGTTTCATCTTGTGAATTTAGCTTTTTTCTCACATAACGAAATGTTGTAGCCAATTTCTGTACATTTGTTTTTGTCTCTGTTTCATTATCTTTGAATTTCCGAGTACTTTAATGGAGCTGCAGAGTTAACTATGAGTTAAAGTCAATCAATTCTTCCATTTACATTACAAATACAACTCTATTACTTACTGTTTTTAATGTATTACGGCTAAGTGTTTAAAATGTAATGTATACCATAGTTGAAATAACATTAATTATAGTACCTAGGTATGTGTAACATTTTTCCATTTTACCAAACGTCGTAATTCATCTGTGACATCGAACAACCTTCTAATTTATACGCGTATTGCGTAGTTGGGAAGATCAAAGACGTTACAAAAAGCTGAACTATGAATCTTGCATCTAATACATTTACAATAAGATATATAACTTACCTTCCTGAGCCATTTAAATTTCTCTAGGCGTTTCATTAAAAACCTGATTTCTTATAGCAGTGATGCTGATAATTGAACGCAAGTTTTGCGACCTCGAACGGGTTATTCCGAGTGTTATTAAGATGAATTACTGTGTACAGCTGTGTGACCATCCATCAGCGATGGCAGCAGAGGAACACAGAGCAATCATCTAAATAATTGTGCTTAAACGTTTGAAATTAATACCGAATAATGGTGAGTGGTTCAGTGAAACTACCTGCTAAAATGTGGAACATTGTATTTCAATTTGATAACAATATTATTTGAAGTGAAAGCTTCATTTGTTACGTTTTGTTATGGAAAAAAATAATAAGAATGTTATAGGTATAAAACTATAAAAGGATGTATAGTTAATAAGTTCACGTTCCTGACATGCTAATACGACTGGATGTAATATTATATTCGCTTCGATGCACATTTGCACATTCATACAAATACATAAGTAATATTATAGCTATCCTGTGTAGAGACAAATCTGATAATTCACTATTAATTTAAACTACAATGAAATTAGGAATATTCATCGATACACATTATATATTATATACATATTTTCACAACAACCTTATTACTTCTAAATAAATATATATATATATTATTAGCTACTTATTGAAATTTATTTCAGTACATTATTGTTGCACAATTAAAATGCACTCTCACTCACAAAGACAACATGTAAACAATAAACGTTTATTTCAGTTGAAACATACTCGCCAATTACAAGCTAAAACCTTGTTAATAGTTCGCTAAAGTCTAGAGATCATCTCACGACCCTAGACTTGGATCTGCTCAAAATAATGTAAATGAGAACATCATTAAGTGAAGCGAACAACAAAGACTAAATTAGCAATGCATCTGTGGACGCATCTACGAAAGCACCGGAATACTAAGTGAAAGATTATTTCGATTTCTGAACGAGTAAGAGTTTATAAGCGGTAGCGGGAGCGATAGCGGAATTTTTAAAGCTATATTCATTGTTATTAAATGTTTTATGGATATTATTTCACAAAGCTTTAAAAGAACTTTCTTAAAGTGACATAAGATTTGTTTCCTTCAATTCTTTGAATATCTTTACAATATGATATGTATTATCTTATAACATAACAATTTTCTCTATATTAACTGCTAACTCTAAATTAAACTGAACAAAAAACGTTATTACATTCATACCAGGTGTACACTGTGTTACATAACATTATGGAAAAAGTGTTTAAATTACTACTAGCACTCATACAAAAATAATATTATATTGTGCATTTCTATAACAGGATTGATTGATTTAGGACCAAATTCTATGCCTGGACTGTGTTTAAATTGTTTATAGCAACCCCGCTGTCGCTGCATCTATGTCCCCAGTGTAATGTCAAAGTTCGAGAGCTCCACGTATTGCTTTAATTCAGATTCCCCGCATGCAGCGATGTTGTCTCCAGCCAGTCGTTAGTATGCAGCCCTTGTGCTGTCGCTCAGATCTCGTCATTCTTAATATTTCCCCTTTTAGCTCCACCGTTATGAAACTGTTATGCTCCTGCCCTCGATCTGACTTTCCAATTTTCATCATCGTTACGTGATTGAGCCTGGGAACATATTTGTGAATAGTCTAACGTTCTTTTCGTAGTCATCCTGCTGATCTCTAAAAATAATGATAGTCCTACCCAATTTAACATTTACAGATATTATGACATCGTTTATTCGATATTCACAGCTTAAGTGAAATCATGTCTTTTTCATTGGTTACAATGATATGGAACAAACTGATCTCTGAGAAGAACTGGTACGCAAGTCAGGATAGCTTATTAAATATTTTTAAACTTTAAGACGATTGAATAAAAATGTTTTTTTCTGTACTGTTTGAAGCTTAAAGATTTAGTTTTTACGATTCATGTAAAATAGGAAACCTGACTACAGATTTTCATGAAATCCAGCCAGAAAAGTTTATCCTATAATTATAGCCACAAAACAAAGGTACTGTAAACGATCGAACTGTATCTAACGGTAGCTCATCATTATGCCCCTTTTTTAAACGGCCGAAGCTGCGTGGGCACAGACGCGCTTGTCCGACGATGATTTGTGCAAATTATGGGACCGTAACCCATGGTTACTGGGCCATTACCCTTCCAGCAAGATGGATAGCACGCTAGCATTGTTTAACTATATCTATACTAATACAGATAATACCTAAAAACTTTCCATGTCAAATACTCCGTAGTTGAGCTTTTACGATTGCTTAGAAATGGCATTATTATTCGTGATTACATTTAAGAATTTAACAAATAAAACTTTCGATGAAACCTAATATGTACACGTTGATCGCTGTAAAGTGTTGTGATGTCAGGATTTATAATATAATGAACAGGCCGTTCATTCCGACTTCACCTATAAAATAGTAAGTGATAAAAACACATAAAGCCTATGTCACTCAGAAATCATATCAATTTTTCCTAGTGATAATTTCTAATACGTAGCTTTTTGTAAACACAAATTACCTGTAGATAAATTGTGTTCAATACACAATTTTAAAGTTAAAATTTTTTTCTAATGTTTGTTCTATGGCAAAAAAAAAACATAAATGGATAATTGGGCTAAGTTTTGAATAAATTGAATATATCTAATACAATAATATCATTTACATTACTAGTCTACTGATCCTGTAAATAGTCTTATTTAATTACCATAAATTGTGAAAAAAAAACTATTCTCTTACTTCCAAAGCAAGCGCAAAATTATAAACACAACCTCAAGCGTTTGTTTATTAAACCTAAACTGCAGTGTTTACACAATTTATATAAACATCGCACTTGATAAGCGTTGAATAAATTAATTTAGAAGTACATTGAGTATTGAAAAGCTCATGTTTACCCAAACAAACACAATAAAACGAGTTACGAGTACCAACACAAGTTGTCACTGCGCTGCGTGGGCGGCGCCGCGTGCGCAGCTTAGTAAGGATTTTAACCGTTATTACTAATACCTTCGTCACACAAGATTTGGTAATGTTTTTGTGTTGTTTTTATCAATGGCTGCTAATTTGAGAGGAGATCTAGAGATAAAATTAATTTACTAAAAAACACTGACTGTATTAACTATCAGTTAGTACCTCCAACCTGCAGTTACAGTCACCTTTTTATTAACTTCGTGTAGTCACTTTCTAAATTATTATTTTTCGTTTATTTATTTGTAATAATAACAATAATTACCAAAGTTCTAATAATTGCATTCATTCGTCATTCTATTATACTGATTCTGTGAAATATTCTAATGCAATAGCCCATATTATGATAGGAAAAGTTGGTTATTTGTTTAATCTTCTTCCATTTTTGGACGTACGTTTATGAAATTATAGTACCTACATACAAGAAAAAATTGTGTAACAAACATGCAGTCAATTCACAATGAATTCATTATTATCTTTCATGAAAAAGAAGTATCTTTCCCATTCCAACCAACCATGGAATCCTCTAATTTGATCATTGAGCTGCTTCACATCGCAATCAGTGATTCCAATGATACCCAGAAATGCTACACATAGCACAAAGCATACAATTATAACATAATTTAAAGCATCGAGCGCCGAATTGTTAAGACAGGAAGTCTTTGACCCTGAATGGTTTATAATTTAATAGTCGTAATGGGCGTAACAACGGGCGAGCAGTTTCGGAGGTGCGCGCGGACAGACTGACGGTAATTCGATAGCCATTAGCGCGCATGACTTGCGGCTAGCGGTGGGAAATGGGAAAACAATTGTTACTCTATGAATATTTAATTAATTGCTCTGTTTGACCGCCTACATCTTTGGTGGACGTAGAATAAGATGGAGTCATGCAGGTTTTCTCTTTAGAAGGCTGCTATCGTGCGAACACTGCCGCGTAAACACAAGAGCACACTTTTTTCCATCGATTAATAGTAGATACATAGTTAGTTTTATAAAGACGTTTATATGTATATCTATTCTTGAATCTTACATCACAAACACTGCATACCCGAAACCGGGTCGGGTCACTAGTATACAACTTAACGTATAAAACGATAAAACAGGTAGTACATACATTATATCCTCCATATAAAAGGTTCTCAGAGAGCGATCTCGTCAAAATTAGCCCATTAGTTTTAATTAATGCCGGGGTCAATGTCCTGCGTGATACTTGATACATTTTAGCTATTATAATGTTTAATATTTTTTTCCTAGAACTCTTAAAAAGTTTTTCTCAAAATTGTACACAACTTGATTTGTGGTAATGGCGATGTATACCTGCTTAAAATGTAAAAATATATGCAGAAGCTAATTATTAAACTTGTTATTCTCTAGAACGTTACTATTTATTTGCATATTTAGTTTTTTTTAATCTAAACAATTTAACACATAAGTTTCTCATGTGAAATAACATCATCTACTTTATAAAATCAGTAAGAATGTCCTATCTATCTACCTATAAAAATAATTAAAACAATTAATAACTATACTAAACAATGCGTGTACAATAAACATAAACAATTAACCACGAAACAAAAACAATCTAGCCCCCGTGAGTTTTGATTTAACATCCTTACCGTGTTCGAACACATTAGATACAAATAATAAACAATAATTGATAAACAGGCTTTCTAATCTCCAAGTTACAAGCGCATAAAACATATTTATGTGTGTCATTACACGGAAAATGCGTGCAGTCACGTAACCATGGTAACGCGATGTAAATACCCGCTTACACAACGTTATCACATTATATTATCTCTTAATTTACTTGTGACCGCCTTGGTATAGTGGTCAATAAGAGTAGCAGGATCGTGGGTTGGACACCCGGTATGTACACACAAAAAACATAAGAATATAATAACATTATGTTAGGTAGAAATAAGAAAAAAAGTATCACATAGGTTGTTTTTTTCTTGTTATTTTATAGTACTTTACCGGGATTCGAGGAATGTACCTATCCATCTATTTAAATCTTCATATTAATAAATACGTAGGAACTTACTTATACCAATCTCAATTTATTAAAAGCTCTATTACGTATTTTATTACGTAAGTACTTACTGCAATATACATGTTGTTCTTTTAAATAAATAATCAGCAATTATACGGGCGAGTAATCGATAGACATTAACCGTAAGGTTCTGGATTAATCCGTCGGCGAAACACAAAGGGAAACAATTACATGCCAATTTCCCGAAGGAATCTGTAATTATTGATCTTGCTTATCCCCGTACTGTGTACATATATCTTTTTATTACTTAAACACGAATTGCATGGTGGTTCAGTGGTTAAGACCTCTGAAATATTGTAAAAATATCATAGAGATAGAATGTACTACGTACTAGAGAGGCGATCGCTACTACACTCTCTTTAACACGAGCTAGAGGTAAGAATCACAAGTCTCTTTAGTCTGTGTCGGACTGTGCCCCCCGCTTGCCGCGTCAACACGTGTTATTGCTCTGTTCAAAATGCCTTCGTGTTTGCTTAGATATTGTTTTAACAGTTCCCATAATACAAACAAAGCCCGAGGAGTGACTTTTCACCAGTAAGTTTCCTTATTATGAGTAAGTCATGCATTTTACTAATATTGTTATCATTTTGCGAAAAATCACCACGCGTTCTGCGTTTCGCGCCATTTTTCATAGACTAACAGCACAGACGTGACACTATCGATGAGTCTGTTAAAAAAATGTAACTGGATTTTTTTAACTATGTATATACAATATCTACAAGGAAAGATTACCGTGGTGTAGTACCTAAATATTTATACTTTTACCCGACTACGCAAAGTAAAACGGTAGGTTATATTAAGTAATATTTATTTATTTACCTATTTTTATTTATTAAAAAAAGCCTAATCAATAGTTGTTCCAATAGGATTTATAAATTATTATGCACAACAATTACAAATAAACACAACATTCACAGAAACTAATACAGTAAAAGTTCCTTAATCGCGCTTCCTTTATTCGTGTTTTTACTATTCGCGGATTAAAAAAATGCGACCCAATTTCTATATTCACGACTAAAAATTTTTTTTATTCGCGGATTTAATAAGTACATACATAATAATAAAATTATTCCAATAGGTATCTTACCCAATATCCTTGTCAAATGGACTAATAAGAAAGTAAAATAGATCTTATAACAAGTTTGCCTAAAGTACATAATATTATGTTCTTAAATGATATCGCCGAGGCCTTTGACACAAGCCGCCTTTGTCGCAAGCCACCTCTGCAGCGATTGATGTTTTTGAGAATGTAAATAAACAGAATGGAAGCAACCTTATAACTCAATAAATAAAGTATATTTTTAAATGTAGTTCCGTTTATAGTAAAGTTACAAAAATTGTGATCGAGTAAGGGGGCGTCCATAAATTACGTGAGGTGTTTTTTAAAATTTTCTGCACCTCCCTCCCCCCCTGGTGAGATGTCGTGAGAATTTATTCAACCCCTCCCCCATCCTCGAATCTCGCGTGAGATTTTTCAAAATGTGAGTTTCTTATACGTAAACGCCATCAACATTGAATCATCGTATCCATTTAAATTACATCATGAAGCAAAAACTGATAAAACTATTGATTACTACACAAAACGACAAAAGCTTAATAAATTGATATTATTTAAAGGAAATTAAAATACATAGTTTAATATAAAATCCTCGTTTTATTAATTCCCTAGTATCAGTACCACCAGATAGTACCGAGTAAACAGATTGCACAATGTGTCGCATCTGCACGCATTGCTTAATCTTTGAACTTGAAGCCACGCCTCGCTCGTTCCACACGTACCCCACCACATCGGCCGCGCGCAATGTTTTTGTTTGGAATAACCCCTCTAGTAATATATCTCGATGAAAAATATAGACACATATACATTCTAAGCTTGATGTACAAAACATGAATAGTTTTTTCATTTTATTTGTACTTCATACATATTATTATAGCAACAGCTTTTTTGCTGGTCAAGGTAATTTTATACAAAAACTGGCTTGGCAAAGAATAAAAAAAATTGGAAATGCTACGACTACTTACCCGCACTTGGCCAGCTATGACTAAAGGTTTTATAGAAGCTCTATGCTACTGTTCTGCTGAAATACATTACGATATAGTTTCCTAATAATATTTTGGACTCGCTCTACATTTGGAATTAGAGAGCTTTGAAGTAAAGCTTGTGCGATGCAAACGGATTCTGTTAACATTTTTTATACATTTTAAATACTATTTATCTAATAATGTGGAACCCACGCCGCATTAGTTAGTAGCGGGGTCATTAGCCACTGCGCCATCCGGGTCGACAAACCCACTTCAAGGGTCTTCATCTGTCTTCTGTTAGTATTTTCAGGATTAGATTGACCACCACTGCTTAGATTGAAAAAGGGTGTATACTGTGGTGTATACATAATTCATGTTATGGGGGGAGGCTAAACAAGTAACTGTATCTATTACTTCAACTTAGCCAAGTATTATATTTTAAAAATGAAAATCATGGCGACAAAATCTAAAACAAGCAAACTGCATAACAGATATATCTTTTTTTCTAATTATACCAAAGCCTAGTCAATACTAAAGCAAAGGCCTAGAAATGAAAATATTAAGAACTAGCGGTCCGCCTCGGCTTCGCCCGTGGTACATATTTCGCAATAAAAGGTAGCCTATGTTCTTTCTCAGGGTCTAAAGATTATCTGTGCCAAATTTCATCAAAATCGGTCCAGTAGTTTATGCGTGAAAACTATACATACATACATTACATACATACAAACCTTTCCTCTTTATAATATTAGTATAGATTATTTAGTTTTCAGTGTCAACTACCATTGAGACAGGCACATTTCGTCAAAGCAAGCGGATCCAATCGTCCACCGCCGACCGCGGGACCGCCATTTCTCTGTAGCCATTCCCTCCGATTCGATACGCGACGTTTTTGCTTCGTAATTTAATTTGTTCTTTACGAGCATGTAATTCAGCGCGTCACGCGGTGGGAGCGGAGCGGGCGCGGAGCGTGACCGACACGACTACCGGCGGCGACACGACAAAAACCGCTATTGTTGCCCGGATCGACTTCTTTGTGAACGTTTTTACGATCAAATCTAATAATGTAATTTCATTTTGGGCGGCTATTAATTTTGTAATTAATAAATTAGGTTTACTTCGTGTAACGTACACCATGTTTTGATTTTAAAAATATTATAATAAATATTTTTATTCTTTTGATCTAAGGTTTTGATATTAAAAATATGTTACGGAGGCTTCAAATATTTTATTTTATTATTTTATGACGTTTCTGAATTAAAACTTTCTTTTCATTTTAGCATCCATTATTGTTTCTACACATTTAAATATAAACCCCTGAAATATTCACTGTATTCATGTCAATGGGATTCGAATTCGTGACCCCATACTTGAGACACAATAGTTAAGCAAGGTGCGTGTAGGCTTTTAGGGCAAATTCTACGCATTTTGTGGCGCATTAGGGAAGATAAATGGTCGATGAAATTCAGTATTTAACAAAGCGTTTTGTGGACGTTATTTAGAGCAGTTACAGATACTGTTAATTTTATGTAAGTAGCTATTATTTTTAGTTAAATTAAATTTGTTTAGTGTGGGAGTAAATTACTAAATTTTAATGATACCTACGTGAAATGTTTATCTGTGAAATGTGAATATATTTTTCATTTTTAATGAGAGTAATTAACTAGATAAAAATGGTATATTCAAAATGTAGATCAGTAATTAAATGTTATATTTTTGAAAACATTGTGTTTTATTTAATGACGTACAATTTCCTTTTCCTGCGTCCTGTTTTCACAAAAACACAACTTGACTGATGAATTTGAACATGGCCATAGATTAGACCTGTGTCACTGTCATAGACTTGTAAAAACATAAAAGGCAATAGTTAGGACATGGTTAGGACATATTTGATTATAATATGATGTAATGCATGCGAATGAATTATAACGAAATATTTTCCATTCTATGGAAGCATTCAGATTATAGAAAGCACTATAGTAATTGTGTGTAAACACTATATCAGCCGTGAAATACGATCGAGGATAATCTGTCTG
Source organism: Colias philodice (assembly GCF_061535455.1). Taxonomy (NCBI): domain Eukaryota; kingdom Metazoa; phylum Arthropoda; class Insecta; order Lepidoptera; family Pieridae; genus Colias; species Colias philodice. Next base: position 10,836,307 of record NC_143103.1, read on the forward strand.
TAAATAAAGTAATAATTTATTGTAATTGTGCATCGCGTAGCGAGCGAGGCCGCGGGTTAAGCTAGGCTATAATAAGCTTAAGTAAAATGAATGTTAGTCCGAAGTAGTTCTCACCGAGCACTGCAATGTTCCGCTATTTACAACATTACCATACGTACGGTTTGCATGTCTTGATAGGGCTGCCACGTCACAGATACTTTTAATTACATATTTAATTGAATTTCAATAAGTAGAGACACCTAGTAAAAATAATTGATATGGTAGAAGAACATTGATTTGCAGTTCGAAATTTAGTTTATTATATCCAATTTTTCCACAATTGCGCATCACTAAAATTGAAGTATAATGGTAATGGTAAACAAACTCATTACAAACGAAGTTTAAATGAAATAGTAATAAGTTTTATACAGTAATTACGTTTAATAATAAGAAATAAGAATCATAACTCACTCATCAGTGAGGTAAACATGTTTAATAGAATTTTTAAGACAATCACACAATTATGATTACAGGTATTCACAAGCACAACATATAATTCGATTCGCTTTTACATAATTAAATAATTGAATTGAATAATCGCTAGAGGCAGCCCTATCGCGTGAGCGCGTGACGGGCGGCAGTGTTTACAGCTAATTGGTGTAGGTGTCCCTCTAATGAGATGTGAGTTAAGTGCGCAAACTTTCAGCTTAGTGCATTTTGCACCATTTATTAATTTATCTTACAGCCAAGTTTATTTACTTTTCTATGCAAATCGATCGTGTGGAAATGAGATTGATACTAATTGCTACGTAGTGGGGAAATGCAATATAGATTAGGACTAATTTATATGAGAAACTGCAATCAAATGTTGTGACAAATCGTTGAATATAATTATTTTACTATCTGGCTTGTGTAGAGCCTATGTTGATAGATGTAGATGAAAAGGTAGTAAAAAACTTAGCAATTAAAATATTTGTTATAGTTAATCTAGTGCGAAAAGAAGTAATACTTACATTCTTAAATACTGAATAAGTGCGTTATTCAAAAACAACACAACATTATGGTACCTATTTTTTTAGTGTTTGCCAATTGCCAAAGTATTACAATAATAATACCAAAAACTCATAAATAAGATATTTGAATAATAACTGTCATGTGAACTGGACTACTGACTACCTACTACTCAATAATATGGAATGCATAATCAATAAATATGCATAACATAATATTAGGATTAGTGGAGTGACATTTTAAAACAATTTGTTTGATTGGTGTACGTGTGTTTGTGCCTGTGTATATTGCGAAATGCTGATAAATGTCAGAGCAGCTGCCAGCTGTCGCATTGTAAGATGTTTGGACTCAGACATTTTAGCTGTGGGAACGAAATCTTAGAGATAGTGCATGTCAAAATATAACCTTTTTACTGAGTGGTGAAGGAATTTGAAGTAAATCTTAACTGCGTACCTATAGTTTTAGGCAGCCCTAGTTTTTGTTTGACATAAAAGTAGCCTTATTTTTTGTTACACTTTTTAGTGAAATACACGGATACAATGATTCTTAAAATAAAACGTATCGATAATAATTGTTGTCACCAAGTCACTTTTATTTATTTTTTTATGATAAGCCCGGTGGGACAGGTGATTATTGTTGTAATGTTGGATTACTAAATATTTGTAGTCGACGTTTCCAATATCATTTATGTGTAAACACGTCTAGGATATATTACATCGCTTTTATATCCTTTTTACAAACACGCTATCAAGCAGGAATCGAACCCAACCCGTTAGAAGTCAGGCATTAAATACTGCAGGGGTCAAGATCTGCTCATCTTTATTGTGCATCTACCATCACTCTACTAACCACACGACTCCGTGACTTACACTCGTTTCACATACATTGCGTGTTACATACAGAGGAGTTGTATCAAAGCGTTTAGGTAGGGAGCAATGTATTGCATACTTGGATGGATTTTCGTATAATTTCTATGTATGAACTGGTGGCGATTTATAACAAGGCTCCTCTCACACTACAGGTGCCGGCGGTATAAATGCTTCACGCGCCGCTGATTTACAGCCGTCTCTCGCAATGAGAGATGGGCTTGTCGTAACAAACATATTCAGTTGCAGCTTTCAGCTTAATGTAGTGTTGGATCCTTAATATCGTGTTACTGCGAGATATCGACGGGATTTACGGGCTAGGAGCATTGAGCACAATACATTACATAGATGTGGTTCAAGGAGATCATGTAATGATATTTTGATTGATTTTATTGGTTAAAACTGAATAAGCAGAAGTAAAGGCAGATATAGAAAGGTTTCAATGAATACCTACATGCTTTCATAATATTCTTGTGTTTATGTTGATGTTGTTTAAGTTGACGGAATATTTATGTATATTAACTGCTAAATTAAATAGTCAATAATGTATTCTATATCTTTACAATAAGACATAAAATTTAATGTTACATCTAAAGGGAGAGGCCACCGAAACATAGTTTTCAACTAGTTCGGTAGTCAATGGGTCATTTATATATTGTACTGTATACTTTACAGTCAATAAATATATTTTTATTTTATTGCACGCCTCATAAGCGAAGCGTTGAGGTGGGTACTACTGTCACTTCGCGCAAAACATCTGATTTTTCAAACTTAAAATGTCTTTATGTATCATACATTGCACTTGTAAGATAATACATACACACACATATTAAGAAAAAACACTATTTTTAACGTTCATGATATTTTTGATGTCATTTTTGTTATTTAAACTAGTTAAAAAACAGTTTAAAAAAGTTCTGTCTTGGACGTCCGTGTGTCTGTATGTGCGGAGGATTTTCTTGTTAACACGATAGCGACCGAAATACTTTACTAATCGAGTCTTTTTTTTTCTCTTACGCTTGAGTATGCTCAGGAATAGAACCCTTTCATTTTTCAGGGTCTGATTCGATGTGGTTTAATTGTTATTAAATAAACAAAAATAATAATTAATAAATAATTATTAAAAAAAAATTATGAGGCGTGCACTTTTGGATTTTCCAAACTATTTTTCTTTTATTTTGAGATCCAAAGCCACTTACTTCCAAACGGATACCTTAACCGGTTGATGTTTATACGTTTTTTTAACTGAAACCACGTCTGCGTTACTAGTTAGTTTCTAAAAAACATGTACCTATCCAAATCGATGCAATTTCTTAATCGCCTAAAATAACATGACGGTGACCGTAATTGATCATAAAGTCGTGTGATATTCTGTAACCACACAACCGCATATTTATTTAAATCGTCAGTAATTACAGCAAAAACTGCGCGACCACAAGTCATTGGGTTCGATTGCTGTGAGCGTCGCGGTTTTAATACAAGACTTTATAACTCTGTATTGCTCACTTGTGGTCAATATTGGTCATTAGAGAAAAACTTAAGACAGTAAAGTTATCTATAATGATACTATGAAGCTTAAAAGTTTGTATATTTGTTTGCTAATACGCACTAATCTCAGGAACCACGGTTCCGATTTGAAAAATTGTTTCAATGTTAGATATTATTGTTTTATTTATCGAGGAAATATTATATCCTCTGCACGGTAAAACCAATAGGAGCAGAGTGATGCGGGTAAAACCGCCGTGCATAGCTAGTTTTTTCATAAAATTATTACTAGATTGCATACACAGTAAAAGCACAGTAAAATTTTCTGTTGTGTAAACTTTCGTTCATCCTTTAATTTAAAAAAAATAATTTTAACGTTTGGTTATAGATACATTTATAGATGACCTTTTAAAATACATCACACAGCAAATATTCATTACGATCGGTAAACTCGCGGCACCGATTGATGAGTCAAGTAAATAGGAACGTATGCGGTTTACCGTTTTAACGTATATAGGCACTAGGTAGTAGGTACAGTGTCAAATCAGGAATGCGGCGAATTCCCGGGACGTCACACGTGACACGCGCACGGACAGCAGGTAACTCGTTAATAATTCTATTATTTTCCTTTTACGGTGACGTGACAGTGGAAATCTGTCCATCAATTGCATTCCGAGTTCATATTATGTTATAGAACATTTTCTATTTGCGCTTGTGAGAATTTGTTCTCGGGAAAAGATAGCTTTATTTACACCTGTATTATTAAATTAATATGTTTGGCTTTGACTACTCATAAAAAATATACACAAAATATAATAAAACTAAACATCACTAAAGTAAAATGATGTATACCAAACGTAAGATCAACGTACGTTAAAGAGCAAACTCATAAATGTGAGCAAATACACATTGGAGCGTGGACAATAATTTATTAGTTTGACTTTAGTTATTTAGTCGCGAGTAACGGCGCTTTACATACATATTCAAATGTCTAATTGAATGCAAGTGTATCGAAGATGAGCAAACAGACCGACATGCTACAGGGACGGACTCTACACGATTACATATTAATATTTAAATATTTATTATATTTTTTGTGACGTTAACAAACAGTGAACTCTTGCTTTTGATTATAGAACTACTAGGTGTACGCTTACGTTTTTCATGGATTCCATTAGTTTATTGAAGTGCCCACGAGCAATGTCAAAGATTAAGTAGGTACGTTTAAGTATCGCATAAGAGAACCTTTCTGTATATTGTGTGTAAGTATCTATCTTTTAAATTTTTGAGGAATTCTTTTGTTAGCTTACATATATTGAAACAAAGTAAAATTGCTCCAAAATACGTAACATTTTGGTCATGATACATGACAGACTCGTACATAAAGGGACGAGCTTACCGTGAGTATCGTGATTTAATGTTATTTTTGTCTGCCGCCCTGCCGAGTGATGTCCTTATAGGTCTTTCAAACATTACCAGCATGACATGCGTCTAAATTGTGTTTTATGCACCCCTGCTCAGAGAAATTACAACCTTTAGTAATTAGCCAAATCCGTGCCTGTTCTGTGTCGGCTAGAGCAGCAACATTCCGTGGCGTTGTGGCGCTTGCCCGCGATATTTCGCCCGCGCTAATGGCAGCTCTGCCTGGGAACCGAACTCGGGAACGCATGTGCATTGTTCGTTAATTAGCCCAACTTTAAACTAGAGGAGATGATGTGTGATGTCGATGTACTTAGTTGTCTGTGATCGTTTTTAAGTTTCAAGCATAACTAGGTCCTGAATTATAGTAACGCGTTCTATAAAATATCTCATCCCTCTGTAATAGATAAATAATTTGAATTGAACAAGTTTATAAGGAAATTATCAATAGCTAAAACGCAGTTCATTAAAGCGATTACAAAAGCGATTACAAGCCCTGAGGCCTTGGATGTTATAAATTATGCCATAAAACCAAAAATATAAATAAATTCGCCTTGGATGTTCTTAAATCATGTCAAAAAAATTTTGTAAATCATAATTCGTAGTTCTATCACTTAATAAAAAGTGATATGATTAGCAAAAAATATTTCTTGCATCGTATTCAGTAAGTACATGGTCAATTATATTTCAATTTTTACAATATTTTTGCCAGTTCAATTTTAGACGCAACTCCTCATTTTTTGTAACTCAAGTTTTTAAAGCTATAAAATTTATTAAAGCGTGAATCAGACAAGATGCACATGAGCTTTCATTCATAACAAAGTACGATAAAACATCATCAAGTGTTAGATGTAGAATGACCATATTCATTCTACATCTAATAATTGATACAGTTGAATAAATTATATTATAGAATGAACGAGAAGTCAGCAAGGTAGGTCGCAACTCGCAGTTATCGGCGGATGTTGAAAAACATTTAGACAAGTGGCGACCGTTATATCGATTAAATATCGAGCACGCAATATCTCATATTATTTATGTGTTGCGGAACAAGCGACGACGCACGACATTTCTAGAGTTGTCTAGTATTCTACAATATCAATTTATCTTAACATATTAATTGATGTGATAGAATATTGTAGAGATATTTTAAGAGGAATTTTAGATATATATTTATACTAGAGGTCCGCCCCGGCTTCGCCCGTGGTACATATTTCGCAATAAAAGGTAGCCTATGTCCTTTCTCGGGTATCAAAATATCTCCATACCAAATTTCATGCAAATTGGTTCAGTAGTTCAGGCGTGATTGAGTAACAGACAGACAGACAGAGTTACTTTCGCATTTATAATATTAGTATGGATTATTAATTCAAGCACACAATTGGTAGAAGAAATCGCATAAAATCTTTATATCTGAAAATTTAATAATTGCTTTTAACCAAACTTTTTTTGAAATCATTTTACACACAACTTTTCACAGTTTATTTGTACAAAAAGTATTTGACACTGTGAGTCTCTTAATTTTAGTTATATACTTGAGAAGCAAAATATACCTCTCTGCAAGCACGACTCATCAGCCTCATCCATATTATTTTCAAAACCACTAGCTAACAGCACACTTGTACTGCAACATAATAACTAATTCACATGACAGGCATCGAGAGCGATATAAAAATAAATGTATCTCATTGAATGAATGCCACGGGATTACTTTCCATTCGGCTCCATGTTGTTGCGTGATTCGCTTCAATATTGCACTATTATGAATTTAATTACTTCAGCCATTTACTGGAAAAAAATACATTATTAATTATACAAAGTCTACAGTAATCGATTTGTAGAGCAATTAATTATTTTAACGTTTTTAAAAAGGTTTTTGTGTGGAATTAAATGAGGGAACTTTTTGAGCTAATGACTGTAAACGTGAATTTTTTACATCTTAAGCTTATAAGAAAAATATAATTATAGATTTCCGCTTGAACTCTACATTCCAATTTGTTTATAAAAATATACAAATTAAGCTGAAATGGGTTCTTTGAACTGTGAGTATCCTATTTGTTGGGCTCAGTGAATAACACCGATAGCATTATTGTTATTATTATTTTTGCTTAAATTGTATTTTCTAAAAATATTAAGTAACTAACTAAAAATGCTTTTTTAACATATTTTAAAACCTTCTTAAATTTCCTACAATCTATACACACAGTACAACTGAGTCTTTGACATACAATCAATGCTTAATAAAAGCCAGTCCCCAAGCAACTAAAGTACTTCATAACAAAGCACATTCTCATTTGTCAATCCGTCATCGTATTTCCCAATAAATCCTTGTAAAAATATCGATAAACAAAGGTGAATTCACGAGCGACTTGCTGATCTTAATTATAGATAGCAGCAGACACGGACGGACACTACACTGTACACTCGGCTGCAGATCGCTTTACTATGGAGTAACTATTTATTTATCCATACGGTATTAATTCATGAGTTTTGAAATAAAATATTGTGTTTATTTTAAGAAGGAAATGGTCAGCGTCCACCGTTTATGTTAAATGTTGATGTGTTGAAAGTTATTCCATTTCCATAATAATATGATAGAGTAGACGGTATGGCGAACTTTTACAAAATATATCTTATGAAATCGTACACTTATTTATCAACATGAATTCCGCTATGAAAATGTATATATTTTGTATGTACACTGCCTTGCCACTACACATTAGAATTTCAAGATATCAATGATTCAACAAATAATAACGACCATCCTATGAAATTTAATGTTTTCTTCTAGTCGATGTTTCTCCGCTGACTGTACCTAATATTGATAATAACCGGAACTACAAAGCAGCGCACTGAGCCCAGTAATGACTTTCTTCCATTTAGAGAATTTAATTTTACGAATTAAGATAACGGCCGATAGCCTCCAACCGGCCGTCATCTCCTTCACCATAAATACTTTCTATCCGAACAACGCCTGTTTCTAATAGAAAAGAAAGAAAATTTTAACATAAACTTTAAGTTGTGCGGTGCAAACGTATTTAATTAAGTATTTAGAACTCAAAAAGTACTCGTTGGATATGGACCCTCAAATGAAACCATATAACTTATGAATTGAAGTGATTTTGATGAAAGAAGTAAGTACTAAAAACTTGGAAAATGGCACACAACATTATAATGTGATGGGAGTGAAATAGGGAATGAAAATATTAATCTGTTCAATGAACTTGTTAAAGTAATTTTACGAATAACAAACTGACGCTAAAGTTATTTTTATATGAAACACAAAAATGCTACTGTCACTATCGTTTCAAATATAATCTTTCGAAATGATAATTATGATTTAAAGTATGCTAGTATTACATCGTTATCTCCATCAGACTGTGATCTCTACAGCGTGTCTAGCAATTAACGGGCTATTACACGTACAAACTAACAAAATTACTAATTTCTCGGAACATTTGTCAATTACATAGACTATAAGGCCTAATTATGGGAACGAATAAATACTAAAATGTTAATATTAAGACATTTTACAAATGTAAAAGTACCACAACATAAATTGACACACATTTGGGTCAAACGACGCCATTCCATCAGTTTTGAGCTAGCCGTTTATGACGCCATTAACTGAGCACGCAACTCTTGATTACATTAATTAATTTGAATTGAGATCATTATTACGGCCATTTTATGACATGTGTAATGGTAAATATGAGATAAGTTAAAGCTAGTAACAAAATATACAGTATATTATCACAGTATTACAATATTATTTCCTAGGAAATAATGGTAATACTGTGATATTATTTTGAATATAATATTATGTCTAATTAATTTCTTGGTAGGTTTAAGAACAGAGCCTTTATGTTTAGGATAAGTAGAGAGTAGAGACCTGCGCTACATTTAAAATGGGGTAAAAGTAATTTCTTCCACTACAATTACTATCAATTCATAGTTTTGTATTTTATGGGCAGATGCAGTTCAACTCCAAATTCCCTTTTGCAAGAGGCAAATTATGATAAGGTATGTAGTTAAATTTTAAACATACTAAACTACCTTCACGTGTGTTTGTAAAGCCTCATGCGCTACTTATAAAATAAACATACATATTAATATAAGTGTAAACTAACAAGTTACACTATGACACAAGCTCTCTAATTTAATTCCGTTAATTTTTTTAATCCATTATGAAGGGATCCTGTAGCTACACCATCCTTCAACATAATATAACAGTAAATGTTATGCCTCGCTACATGAATAATTGACATGACATAAACCTTTGTTTATACCAGTGTACTCCAATTGTTTGGCATTCCCATCAAGCAAGTAACGAAGCTGCGCGCACGCAGCGAGTCGTGCTGTGTTCGTGCTCCGACAGGCGTCCGCTCGAGTGTCACAACATTTGGCTCAGATGTCGTGAGAATGGCCGAATCTCCGCTCTTGAACTATGACTCCGGGGAGCTAAATCACTTTCAATACATGAGTTTGTCTCCCATTGTTGTATCAATTCACGATTGACGATTATAGTTAACTTAATGGTGATGTGGATTATCGAATGTCTCGGGTGATAGTGATTTATGTTTTTGAATTAGGCTTGGTTATGTGCGAATTTTAAGCTTATATTTTGTTTACTTACTAGCTTCGCTTTATTGTGGAATTTCATGATTCAATCCTATTGTTCCAAATAATATAATGTAAAGAGAATGAAGCAGACCTTTGAACTAAAGCTAGTTTAACTATCCATACTAATACATAGTATAATTGCGAATGTCTGTCTGTTAGTTTATTATGCTTTCACTACTAAAGTACATCATTTAAAGATAAAATTATTATTTGTTTAGCTGTAATATGTATTTGTAATTTCATATGCCTAACAGGCAGGATATGGCGGGACTTATGTTTGTATAAGATCTGAATTGTACCCATATTCATGAATAAAAATATTTGAATTTGAATTTGAATTTGAATTTGATTTTGAAGAAATTTGGTATGGAAATATGTGTTATTTTCCGGAATATAATATAGCCTACGTTACGTTCAAAAATAAATCTTTAATAGTTCACATAGAGAAGAAACCTATGCCAGTGGGTATTTTCCACTGCTGAAACCGCGCGGCACATCTAGTCATCTATATTAAAAACAACACCTGCCATTTACAACACACTAGATTGATACACAAAACGGCACGTTGCTAAAAACTGTTTGCCATTTATAACATGTCGGGTGCTACAATAGTGATGTGATTGCCACAGACGGGTTCGAACCGGCTGACTCAGCGGGACGCCACTGCGCAGTGACCCGAGTAGTGTGCCAGTTTTGGTTTTTGTAATTTGTATGTTTGTCAGTATGACATGATATTATGTATTATGTATGTGTTTGATATTTAATTAATAGATAGATTTAATGTAGAGCAAGTTATAGAACTATTAAACCACCCTACATCCTGTTTCCTGATAAAACATGCTTTTATTAAGAAATTAAAGACTATATTTTAACGGATTTTAAACGCGATTTATTCATTATATAATTATTAGTCTCCCCGTGACCGCGCTCGCTGTAAAGTGTTCGAAACGTTGGGAAAATAATATAATGAATAAATCGCGTTTAAAATCCGTTAAAATGTCTTTAATTTCTAAAATAATATACCTACTCGGGTAAAATGAAACACTAGAAAATACTATGCTTTTATTAGCTTCACCTGTATGTTTGTTTGTAAGCAATTTCTTGAGACTCGATTTAACTAAAAAGCGTGTATTTTAGTTTTTTCAAACTACACGTAAACTGATCGTGTCTCAACTGACGTAAAAGGAAATACATCGTAGAATAAGTTACGAAAGCCCATAAACTGCGTCATATTATGACATCAATTACCTATAAAGTTAATCATCATCAAATATAATCGTCGCAATTAATATAAAATTACTTGCAACTTAATCAATACCATTTAAGGATGGCAACACTTAACGTAGCTATGTACTAATTATTGTTTGCGCTAATAAGCCACATACACAGTTTTTAGAATAAAAAAAAACAGGAAGATTATTAAAAAAGTCCATGAATTTAGAATTAATGATCGGCAGAATACCGCTCTTTCAACTTACGAGATTTGTTTTGTAGATAATAAACATGAACATTATAAATCTTTATATAAAAATGTCAATAGCATATAAATAAAATAAGGACGATTTCATCAAAAACTTCCATCAATATTCATCATTGTGAATAAATTAAAACTACTTTATGAGATCTATCAAAAAATATACCTGTAATATTTGATATTGATGCATAAAATTCGAAATTTACTTTTGAATAAATAAATGGAGTTCCACAAAAATTAAGTTTAAAACAAAAGCGAAACACCTGCTACAATCTCGGCAGTCACGCAGTTCCCAGGTATGAAGCAATGTGTCAAAATAATGTCTGTTTGTACGTCTACCGTCGGTACCCAGTGGGCTGCGGGCTGCAGGATGCGAGTCCATTAAATGCAGTGACTTGCAGACATGGAGCTTGCTGTTGGATGATATGTAATGTTTCACGAGTTTACAAAAACATGCTTCATTTGAGGCATTTCCTTTGTTATGTTTTATGAGTTTTAGTGTAGGATTGTGCGCTGTACCTATATGATTTTATGCTCTACATAATATATTAACATTAATTTCGTATATAACTTGATAGCCAAAATAAAAGTAATATGATACAAACCTATAAAAAACTCAAATAATTAACTCTTTATCTTATAAATTTTGAAGACAACTCGACACTTGTATCTAAAATGATACACTCACTATATTAACATTAATATAACTTAATACTCTTATTTAGGTACGTCAAATTCGGCTTATTAATGAACTCAATCAAAACAACACTCATATTCAATTACACTAATGCTCAAACAAAGACCATTAAAAGAATCAAGACAAATTCGACGCCATGTAACGTGATGCAAGAAGATTGGAAACGAGTTAGAATGACAAATGCTCGACAAAGCTAACAACAATTAACGCGAAGGCTGGCCAATAAAGCACTTTAATGGCTCGAACAAGAGCTAACGATCGGGATTAAGGAAACTTCGATAAATCCCCACATGCGATCACGTTACTTGAACATGGTCAAACATTCGCTTCGATCGTTCTACACGCTGGAAGATCTAGAGAGAAAGCATTTAAACTCTTAAATAATAGAGGACATTTTGTTAGGGGAAACATGATTCTAATGGTATCTATAGGGAAACAAAAACAATTATAATAACATTTAAAATGAGTACAAAATTATGTAACCACTCATGCAGTTGGATGTTGCTTCACATTATTATTTTCTGGGGGATAATACACTATTGTTACTTGATTTTTGCTCAAGTACAATTCACATACAGATTAACATCTGACGCCAGATGCATCCGCTGTTGAATTTGAATTTCTTATTACTTGCTGTGATCCTCTTTTACATCTGCAACTACAAAAGACAATAATACTTTAGCAGAATATCAAAATTCAAACACAAGTTTTCCCTTCTAACTAGCAGTCTAAAGATTAATATGTCTAGTCAAATAATCTGCCAGCAGACTTCAGTAAAAATAATGATAATAATAGAGTTTGGAGCTTATACTTTGATGTACACAATACAGAAGGTTGTGGCCGCAAACACGAATGTATAGCTGGAGTGGCTGGAGATTAAACAATGAAACTCGTTCGTAATAACAAGTTGCGGTCGATCGCTGCGGATGTCGCGCTCGAGCCGCGCCGTGAGATATGGGTTCTGTAGCTTTTTCATATTCATACATTTCATTTGGACTAGGTATAGGAACTTTAGAACTGTTAAGTATGCTGTAGTAAGTACCTATTAATACTGTATACTAATGTGGACATTTTTAAAGAATACTAAAAAATGGATCACGAGGCGGGATTCAAACCTGCGTCGTACACCTTAGCGGGGCTAGTAAAAATTATATTATGTGAAAAATACTAATGCATCATATTTTCACAATTATAATGGACATCTTGTTCATCAGCTTATCTATTCACTATTGTCTTTTTGGCTTATTGTTAGCACTTCCCACAACATTTTAGTATCTTCTTCAAAAACCTGTGTATAATCTTTTACAACAAGTAATATCAAGAACATTAACTGCGGATCCCCGAAAGTTGAACGGTGCGGTCAATCACGGAGCTTCGAGCACGGAACCTACTATTAGGTAATTAAGTGCGGATTGCGAAGCGACCCACCGGACAATAACTAGTATACCTTATTGCTATAATATATACTTTTAATTTCATCATTTTAATGATACTATTCTTCAAGTATAGCTTTATTTTCTTTTATTATTTGTAAAAATATCAGGTGTACGACGTATGGCAGACCTTATGGATTGTATTAATTGGATATACATATATTCAATCGTTTTTACTTGTTACTTACTATACTAAAATCTGCTTAAGAGTAACTTAATATACCTCTATCACTATTAACAGAAATGTGAAAGCTTTTCAATGGATTTCCGTGTATCAACCAATTGCTTAAACAACTGAACCGCTTTGGATAATGCCACACTCAGATATTTTATAATATTTTACATCTACATATTTTTTAACTTCTAGACATTGAACTATGACGTGCTATGACTACACGCTGATATTGTTTCGAGAACCTAGATTCTCAGTACTTCTAGAAAACGTTCCCACCTAGGAATGTGGAAAGCCAGGCGCCAGAACATAATGTTAGGCTTAACGTTGGGAGTATCACGCGAAGTTACGGTAAATGAGGTTGGGGTCTGGGGAGAGCGTGCGCGATGGCGGCCGATCATCGCGCTTCATCCGAGACCCTGCTATTAGGTTATTAAATGCGCCTGCGCACAATGCTCCACTTGGTTCTGTAAAGTATCAAAAATAAAACATTGACTGTATTTTCCATATATGGGAAGTCAGGCACGTTCAGCTATTGTAGGTTTTTCCATGCTACAGAAAATAATAACGAAAAATATCCAGTATATATTTTCATCCAGGTTTGTTAAAATGTTTGAAACTTTCATATTTGATACCTTTTTAATATTTTTCCTTAGAAATTCATACATTCCCATAAATTTCCTTAAAATTTTCTTTCTTTCAGTCCAATTAACCGTCCCAAAAATTTCCTCATATAGTAGGTATCCTACTTCAAGATATTCGTATCAGCTTAATATCAATTAAAAATATTGTTTTCTCAACAGATCATAGCGGAGCGATCGGCGGGCGGCAGCGTGGCGGTAGCGTGACGCGGAAACAGACATAATTACAATACACACACACATACATACACGATCTTCGTGGTTCTCAATTTTGTTAAGCGATTATGTTGCAAGCTGATCTCAATGTTTATAAGCTTATTAAATACACAATCAGCTATCGTGACCTCGAATTTGCCCCAATTTTTTTGCACTCATTCTTCGATAGTCTTTTTGTTTTATTCTCTTTTTTAAGCTAACGTGTAGCTAATCTAGTTTCGCTTTAAATAATAACGTGGGAGCTTAATCTGGGTCCTTTGCTTTACTGCGGCGATACCTTTACTAGGCCAGTTAAGAACTGTTACTTATATCATCATTTACAAAATATGTTTAACAAGAAAATCTAATTGATTGTGTCTTTCTTCGAAACCTTTAAAAACATCATTTATTTTTAATGCAGCATAAACGAAGTTGAATATAAGATGTTGCATTTGTAAATAATTGAGGCAAATATAATTTCACAAAGCGATGTAGTCGGATCGCGCAGCCGGCAGCCATGCCCTGCCAGCGAGCACTTGTCGGCGATAGCGCTCGTCCCATTATTCCAGCCACAATCGAGACCTAGGCACTAGGTTCAATAACAACTCATACATAGTTATTTCGCTTAGCATTTTATCAAACTAGTGTAGTTACAAATCACTGTGACATCATTATCTTCTCAATCTGTGTCCGTAATACCCTCATATTAATAAAACATAGCGGGTTCGAGTCCCGTCGGTGCTTTTTGCGGCGCGAGAACAAGCGCGATGAATTATTTATATTATTTATGGTTTCGCGGATGAACATTGTATTCAAATAGTGTTTGATATCGTCGCCGGCGATACTGCGCGCGCAGATAAGCCGAGACGCCTTTAATTGTGCTCCAGCAACCAGCAACCGGCATACCTCGGATGCTGGAACCATTGCGTGTAGCTCGGTAAATGCGTTTTGTAACTGATCTGGTATATCAACATAATAATGTTTAATATTGTGTTGAAAGCGGAGCCTAAAGATACAAAGCTTAATATTAATACATTTGTTTTCAGAGAAGTAAAGTCTATTATAAAGATGCTGATTCACATTAATTGTATGATCACTTCTCTTTAGAGATATGTCAGAAGTATGTATAAATGTTGTCGTACCTGTTTTAACTTAGGTATCTCAAGAGAATATTAAAATTAACAGTTTGCACATTTACAATATACCTGCGCATTGGGATTTATAATCGTGATTGATGTTACAGCATTTTAAGATTAAGAGCTGATTTTTACTGAATTGTATTTAGTCATTTAACGTTATATCCTTGTTAAATAAACTACAGAATCAATAAGACCAAGTCATGTAAAGTCAGTGAAGGAATGTAATGAGGTAAATTAAATCAAATGTAAGTAAAAACTGGACGCGTAAGCCACATGTCGATAAATAACATACAATTAAATACAAATGATCAGAATGCGAATGTGATCAATAATAATGGAGCAGTAAACCTTGGCGTGTCCTGCGCTGGACCAACTCATAGATTTATGAGATGGATTTCATTTGAAAATTTATATAACTCTCGATTTTCTATCTTACTTTTGCTGTCGTGAGAATAAATAACTACCTACTTGGTTTTTCATCGATCAATTCACTCGATGTTATATATTATTTTTTATTCCAGTTAATATCATGAGCCAATTAATTTCCTCGTTTTTCACTAACTTCCTGCACAGATACCCGCATTTATTTAGCCCGAGCTAAGTGAGTGCCTTTTAATTTAAAAGTAAATACCAATTAAGTGAGATAAAGTCAGTAAATTTGTGTTGTTTTTATTTAAATTCACAAAATTTGTAACCTGAATAGTTTGACTTGCACGTCTCGGGCCGCCGCAGGGAGCCGCGCTTGGGCCAGCACCTCACCACGTTCTTGCGATACCCTGCATAGTCTTCTTTGGAAAATGTCTGACTTAATTAATCACGTTTATATATAATGTGTTAAGTATAGTTAGGTTCTACAGATACTAGATTCATACATATAAAATAACATAATTCTTTCCATTACAAAGGATTTGTAATTCGCTATCGATGGGAATTATGACATATTAAACAAGCATCGAAAATAATCATTCATCCATTGTTGAACGCGAGTAACGAGGTAATAATCATCTAATATGCAAAGTGATGATGATATCGCCAAAATGAATATAGACAAAGAGCGACGCAATCCAATGCTTCGTCCGAAATGCTAAGTCAGATCTGATGGATAAGACGACGAAATAAATATGAATGTCGAAAGCGAACGACAAAACGATAAATAACAATGAAGTGGAGCGGTGCGTGATGGAGGAATGATTCTCTGCAATTATTTGTTAATTACTTTTGTCGAATAAATAATTGTTCGTCACGCGCTGCGCAACGCGGCGAGATTTATTGATTTGGGCCTTTTGAAATCTCTGTTTGATGATCATCAATTATATTCTTTAGTCGGACAGCTTCTTTGGCGCAATTGTTTGCGCAAATTGAAATTAAAATATATAATATTGTGTGGCTTTCATTTATTTATTTATTTATTTATTTATTTATTTATTATTATAATTAAAACGGTATTGCACCAATTACATTAATTATAAAAAATTACATAAATTATATTACAAAAAATAAAATAAAATTAAATCAAATTACAAATTACATATAAAAAGAAAAACAATAAATTAATATATAATGAATTAATACAATGAATGGTTTCTGTTCCCAACACCAGCAATAAATATGATAAATTGATTGCTAGTATTAAAAACAAAAACCATTCAAAACTTTTCAGAAAAGCTCAAGCACGCCGACAACAACGAGCCCCATCCATCCGCGAACAGATCGCATTCGGGGTTGTTATTGAGGAGAGCATTGAGCGCAGTGAGAGCGCGTGGAATTGGTGATAAGGCTCGGGCTGTAGTGTGAGCCGGCGGTATAGCAAAGAGCACATGCTTGCGCGCTCGACAGTAATTATCAGGCACAAATAATTTACACACCTCATCACTCAAATCAATAGCGTCAATTTTGCCACGCAGAATCTTGCAGACAAAGGCTAATTGATTGTATTTCCTACGTGTCTCCAATGAGTTGTACCCAAGACAGCCTAGCAAAAACATTGTCGGATATAAATAGGGATAGTACCCAAATTGATGCTTGAACAGGAACCGAAGGAAAGCCTTTTGGATTTTTTCGAGCATCAGGGTATATTTTCCCTCGTGTGTGTTCCATACACAAGAACTAGCCTCCAACTTGCTGCGGACCAGGGCTCCATATACAAGCCCTATGGCGCGTCCTGTTCGAAAATCACGCACATTCCGGAGAACAAACCCAAGCCGCCTAAAAGATTCCTTTGCCAACATTGCCACATGATCGTGAAATGTGAGCCCGCGATCAAATGTGACACCCATTTAATTATCACTGCCTGATTGACGTATTAATTAATATCAGAGCAATTTATTTTCTTTCGAAATTTACGTTCTTTTATATATAAAACAGGTGGCTTTAATACAAAAACATGTGCTATGTACTCTTGGAATTACCATTTTGAGAGCTAATAATAACGATGCACTGAAAAAATATTTACCACAAACATTCGCTGTTGACAGTTCTCAATACACAACCCATTGAAGCTACTGTGAGAGTCCACTTGTTCGAATAAAGCAAAATCAATCTCGACAACATTATCAAATATTTTTACTCTTATTTATATAAAGCATGAATTTTTCGAGAGCAAATTGAGGACACATCGATGTGAGTGTTGTACATTGCTGCATTCTCGGTACTGCATATATTGTCACGTGTATCAAATACAGCAATGTATGCAAAGCGAGATATATTATCGTGTGGTGCCGTGGGAGTAAAGTCGTGTTGGACAGCAAGTAGTGGCAGTACCGTTACCGTCTCAACGAGAGCTCTTCAGTCCCAACAAGTACTCGGTATTTATAAAGACACATCGCTTTTAATGATTGCTTTATTATTTATAGGAGCTATGAATAATAAATGAATGACATAGAAGAATTTCCAACGTCCATAGATTGTTTCAAACGTCTTGTTTCAGGACGATAGAGTAGTTATTACTGTTTATTCACTACTGTCTCCTTCATGTAAATAGGAATAATTCCATTGAAAAATATGATAACAATAAATCCTTATTAGATAATATAATAGAACTAACTATGTTTAACTTTAATTGAAGTATGATAGGGATTTTGAAATAACAGAGAACGTAGAAATTTGAAACGATATTTTTTGTATTGATAGACACACACAATTGTATTGATTGCAAACTAGCCTGGTCGTGAATCCCCTACTTATCGATTTGAAGTTCTAAGTCCTCACTACTGAGCCAAAACTGCATTAATATTCATAATAATAAAATACTTTATATATTTAACTATATATTTCGTATCATCGATCATCAAAGCCTAAATTAGTTCAGCTAAAAGGTAAGACATGTACTGACTGTAAAGGCGCTACGAAGGCCGGATCAGCTAGTTTCAAATACAATAATCACAAATACATTACATTCCCTATCGCTCGTGTTTAGGAAGTTCAGCTATAAACAAGATTCGTGGCTTCGCTCACGGTATCGGTATCACTGCAGTGCGCAGCTCCTGATGTGCAGACAACACTTACAGCTCTGCAAGAACGTGATGCATAATTCACAAGAACCTTACTTACTGTTACTACAGGAATATGGAATAGATTTATGTGGTTAGTAGTAGGAAGAAAATGAAGTATGGTGAAATTATTATGTCGAAGTCTCTGTTTTGATGGTGTCATTTACCTTAATAAGTGACAGTTAGATTTGATATGTTGGAATAGTTTTAATTTATACCATTAAAAACACATTATTTATAGTATAATTTAAAACAAGATTAGTTTTCAATAACAATATGGTATTTACGACAGCCCGCAGAGAAATGGCGAAATAGTGCGTATTAATTTTTTCCCGATAATGAAACTAGAAGGGGACAGCGGGTGGGCTCTAAATTACATTTGGATACAAATAAATGAATCAACGCTCGTTCACATTCCGCCGATGGCTCGGAGCTCGTGACTCATCAATTAAATCTCCGATGTCGTATTTTTTATTAATTAACAGTGGCCTCCTCGCGATCGCGATGCGAAGCATTTTCGACTTGTCCGGTCCGATGTGTTATTACTATTTTGAAGAGGGTGAAATTTAATGCGATAGCTGACTTCTTTCAAGTTAAAATGAATAGGACTAAATGGCTTTGTCTGTCTGTTACACTTGATTAAAATGTTTATAATTTTAATAACAAGGTTCAATATTTAATTTATTGTTGCTTTACTGAGCTATTTACTGTTTTATTTGTATTATGTATCTGATCTTTCCTTGATTCTATCGGAGTATGCTCTATTTGGAAGTGATGGAATCTTTTATTTTCTACATTAAATTTTGTTCTCTCTAAGAAAAAGGTGTTTTATTAGTGTGTCTGATTCATTAATATGTGAAACTATGTGAAAAATTATCTTGCTTTCCAGGCTCTAGATATACTTGATGAATAGAAATTAACATTTCATATTAATTAGGTTCATGTATAGATGTTTGTATGATAAAAAATAAAAAGAAAAGCCTTAAAACAAAGTATAAAATATTAAGGAATAACTGGTTGATAAATGATGACAAATGCACGTTTCTCTTCTCTTTGTCCCTCGTTATTTATTTATACTATAAGTACGGATTACCCGGCTCCGTTCCACATTTGGTTGGCCTTTGTTTTATATCCGCTTTCATTCTGACGGATCGCTGACAAGTGACAACTATCCTCCTTTACAAACACTTGAGGCTCATTGCGAGGATTACGGTGATAAATAGCGGCCAGTTATGGCTTGATTCTGTGTTATGTTGAATGTGATTATTGTTTAGGTGTTAAAAAAGATATAGTACAAGAGCATTAAGGCTGCAGTCTAGCAAAATTGCGTTTTCAACAAGTTATTTGACAATTTTTTTCCGGCTAATGAAATGATAAACTGAATTTTTTTTTCTTGTTTATCAATTAGTGTTATATACGCAATGCGCGTGAATTTTTTCACATTTATAAAGTTACTTTATGTTACCTTAATCAGGCCTTCAAGATAAGTCTCTTTCCCCCAAAGACATTTCGAGCTAAGTTTGTGCACTCACTACGTTGCAACCGATTACAATTTATAAAATCTGATCAGCGCATTATTATCCTTATATAGTCGTTATTAAAAACTGCTGAATACAATTGCCGAAAAACTTATGATTTTCCTAATTAGAACGTTATAAATTCATTAAATTTCCCATTTTTTGCCTTACAAAATCTATTGATAAATACTGCTAAAAGTTATTTTTTCCATTAATTTATTCGAGTTGGTTGAAGACCAATGAGTATTAATCCTTTAAAAAATTTTTTTTTGAATTTTGATAATTCTTTAAATATTAAAAAAATATTTAAAATAATTAGGAAAAATCCTAGCGAATTTCTTTAGTCGCGCTCCTTGGGCCGGAGCGTTCTGACGTGTGCTCTACGCTCGATTTTCCTTCATACCGAAGTGAAAGTTGCTCTACTTCATTAAATTTAATATTTTTGTTAATTGATTATTTTTATCTTAGTTTTGTGCAAATATTCGTATTTTTAAACATTTGATTTCGATATGGAAAATAAACGAAAAAAATACGCGTGTAACTACTAGAAAAAAAATTATCTTCGAACATAATGTTAATGAAACCAAATAGATTGCAAAGGTGATTGGCAACAATTTCTTTATTTTACGGCGTGTCAGTAAAGGGATGTATATTTTTCTTTAAAACTAAAGTAAGCTCATAAATTTTCTTATAATATATTTTTTTTGAAGTTCCAAAAATGTTTATTTTTCGTTTGAGAAATACGAAATATAATATAAACTTGTATTGAGAACTTGAACTTCCCAAGTTCATACGGGGAAAATGATTTGTTTACTCCAAAATTATATGCCGAGGTGTTTTAATTTTTTCTTCTAGTCATTTTCAACGTAGCGGCATGTTGTTTGATTATTAATTTTGTAACTTAAATACAGGATGTTGGTTTTATATTCTGATCTTACAGACGCGCTGACAAATTTAGTCCGCCATTTCTAGTTTAGTCCACCAATTCTAAGTACCAATATTAAAACGAATGGATTATCATCACATCATCAAAACTCAGATGTAATGGAAGATCACAATAACATAGAAAATTCAGTGGGTGTTGAGAACTAAACAAACACAAGTAACAGAGACGCGAAGAATAAAAAAAGAGGACGAAAACGATAATTCGTTGATGCTTTCCCTTTTCGACGTATTGTTAGGGTACATCACCAATCTGCAAAAAACAAAACTGATGATTCCCAATTGCTGATTAAAAATGAAAAACAAATAATCGACAACAGTGGTGAAAATTTGCTGATCACAATGAAACATCCTTCAGTGGTAGCAGATTTACTCATTTAAAATGTATCGGTGAACAGCTTAAAGGAGAGGAGAACAGGAAAACATTATGAATGTGGATGGTGGATTGTATACAGGGTGTAATCGTTAAGTATGTGCAGGCGATTATGACGTTATTATTGCAGGTATCAAAAAACTTAAAACTGATATCGAAATTACTTTACCTAATGAGCAAAATGACAATAATAACTTTTTAAAAGTATAACGAGAAATATCTAAAAAATTTACTTTATACACTCCCATATCAAAAAGGGAAAATGGGACTAGTAGAAGTTAAATGTCTAATTCCGGCAAAAGACATGAATGCGGAAGATGCGGTTAAAAATAAAAAAAATAATATTTGAAATACAATGCAAAAAATAACACTTTTGAAATACAAATAAGCAGACTTCTGCTTCTGCAACTAAACGTTGCAGAAGCAGAAGTCTGCTTATTTGCTGTTTGGACTGGAGTGAATCATTCGTTAAAAATAGAATATATAAAAAATTATGTAACGTTTAGGCAAAATAAAATGATGGACCATTATCAAGATTTTACATAAATTGCCTACTGTCAGAATTGATTGATTCGAGACTTCAGCATTCGATGCCCATCAAGGACCCATCCTATATCATTCAAGCGATTGAAAAAAAAAGAGATAAATCCAGTGCAACCGATAAAGCATCAGAATGCTAGCAAAAGATTTATTAGGTTTATCAATATAAATCTATATATTATACATAATATAATAAATCTGTAGAAGACGCGAAGACCGACATCCGCGCGGACGGAGTCGCGGGCGGAAGCTAGTCAGAAATAAATATCTTTTGTTTTCATTTTTTCTATTTTATACTTTTTTAACACAAACATTACATTTTTTTTATTATGTACAAAATTTCTTTATCCATTTTATTAGTTAAACTGAACAACTTTCACTAAGAAACTTAGGTCGAAAAAAATGTTATGCATTTATGTTTATGTGTATGTGTTCGAGTTATGCATTTTGTATGGAAAGCTTATTTTTTTTATATTTCGTCCAAATTTCTTTGTAAAAGTTGATCAGTTATATAAACATGAAGTTGAAGATATCAATAGAAAGTATTCGCAAATTTTGTGTACTGATAAAAAAATCACCCGGTGTAATTTTCACGAAAATTGTTTCAAAATGTCATTTTTGGTATTTATTACGAATATTGAATTATGCATACGAATGATTTAATTTTTAAAAATTAAGTGGAGCAACTTTCCCTTAGTACATTTGTATTATTTACATATAGGATGACAGGATGCATTTGTTTGCACTACTAGACCAAGCCCTTAAGTTATACAAACACAAGTGATGATTGACTATATGGATGTGTTCTTTATTTAATAAAAAAAAGACGTGTGGCACTCTGGGACTGCCGCGGCCGCGGTAAAGCTATTGCATGCTATGCCTTCAAGCCACACCTCCGTGCCGTCGGAGTGGGGAGCGTGAGGTTTTTTCGTTACGGAATTTCTGGATTCGGTCCCCGCGCTCAAGGCCCGCAATAGAAGCTATGCAATAGCTTAAAAATAAACCTTTGTAATAGCCACAAAAAAGTCAAGTTAATAGCACACCGACTACCAAAAATCTATAACAATTTATCACTCTATTTCAGTGATTTCAGTAGGTAAAATTTATAACCATACCTAATATATTTTTTACGGATAAAACTCAATAAAAAACATTTAAATGCTCAATAAATGCAATAAAAATAACGCTTCTTATGAACCGTCAGCTTCAGCAAATCTGCAGACAAGACAGGCGGAAAATTGAATAAAACAAACATACAGACAACACAGAATCGCTCACTTGGAATTCACTTTGGTGGATTGTTTTGACTGTATTATAATTATAATTTATAATCCACTCTTAGATTATGGATTGGTCTCCGCGCGCGCGCTACGACTAGATACCGCCGGCGTACTTGAAAAATGCGGCAACTTATAGTACGCCGAATTCGGCGTACCCAAGCCAGTCGTGTCACAAGCATTGTGTGGAGAGGGTGAACCGATATTTTATAAAGATTTTGAACAAAATCTGAAGTAAAATGCCTATTTGTGTCATAAAACTATTTAAAAATAATACAACAAAAAATAAGAAAGACACTGGGATCACGTACCATCACTAAGTATCGTATTATTCGAAATTTCTCCTTTACTTCGAAAAATTTTTCTACGAAAATACGACGCCATTCAGTGTTGCCGTATTGCATATCCAAAAAAATACACGTGGTTGAGGAAATATTTTAGCAATAATTTGAACTTTTTTTTTTCAATACTATTACTAACACATGTATAAAAAAGTATAATACAATAATTTATTTCTGTTTAACCATGTTTAACTGACTCATATAATATTTTTTTTTATTTCCGCTTTTTTACTTTAAAACAACCTTTGTGACTAGAGTATAGTAGCGTCGCAAGTGGATTTGAGTCACATGTTCATGGATTCGATTCCCGGCCAGGTCAGGATGAATAAAATATTTTTCAAACTTCTTTCCAAGATGCCAGATTTCCCATTTATGAGGTAAAATTTATGTAGCTGGCAGCCCAATTCTTCACACACACTAGCGTCTTTACAAATTGCCTAACACACACTACAGAAATGAGTTGCCGCACTCACAGAGCTATTGTTTTTAGGTGGAGCGGTATCTAGTCGTAGCGCGCGCGCGGAGACTAATCCTTAATCTAAGAATCCACTCTTGTAATTAAATTGTATTGACTATTGCAATTTTTTTCTATCTCACAATATTATAGATACAATCAGTAAAACCTCTGATTTGAAATTGGCGCATTTGTATAATGATAGTATTTTTATTTCATCTAGATAGGTATTATTAAATTGAATCTTACATAACAAAACCAAGAAAATAAGTTCTAAAATCTATTTCGCTTATATTGTATTACGTTTTTACCAATCGTGTTTTGGCTATTCGATTCATTTTGCAAATATTACGTCATTGTCATGTCACGCCTTCCGGTGTCATCCAGTTCGAAAACTTGTCACATCACTGAGGTAAACGATCTCTACATGAGTTGGTTTACATTGAGCGGTTTGGTGCGTCACGCCGCAGGAGGACGCGGGACAAGCTGGCTGGAGCGGGACTTTTAGCGAAACGAAATAATAATGAAATAATATAGTATTGTCCTGAGAGGAGGATTCTGTTTTACTGCCTACTGGAATAAATAGTTGTAGAGTCGATACTCGATAACACAAAGTGATTAAGAAGAGATTGAATTGTAAATTAGAAGAATTGTTTTGCATTGTAAATTATAATATTGTTTTTATAACCAAAATATTTTCATTTTTCTTCAGCGATACTAACATCATAAATTTAATGTTGAAGTAAAAATTTTTTTAGATTTGTAAAGGGCATGGTTTTATTTATTTTTACAAACTTTACCCATTCCACACCCCGGACACTCCATACAAAATCATCATTTTGACAGTCACACTGTAAAGACTGCAAATGTGTGTGTTAACGATTTATGGTTGGCACATTTTTGACTAGCGTAAAAAAAAAATTCGCGTTTTTCTGATGAAATACATCCGTAAACAGCACAATATCTAACATGTTTTGTTTTCATAGACATATTAAAAACTTTTAAAATTGAATATATGTTATAAACTCGCTCCCGCTCAGCCTGTACCCAAGATCTACCCTTTCCAGTCCAATAATCGAACAAAGTTAATTAAAATAAGGCTTTTAGCCGATAGCATCTTAAAAGCAAATGTTTTGAGATGACTGATAAGCCGCGATGTAAGTGTGGTACATTAGCTGTTCTTTTGTTACCGAGCAACCGCTCTCTTATGGACAAACATGCGAAATAATAATAATCCGCTGTGTCTAGCGATTGCTCTAAATACTTGGAGATAATGTGTGTTGGTGCAACAGCTTTCGTGCGCTCTTGAGCTTGATGCTTATCTAAATTGAGAAGTGGTGCCTGAAAAATGTATAGTAGATAAAATTAAATAGTACATATAAACAAGTGAACGTTATAAGGTTATATTATAGCTATTTTCCTTTGGTTTAAATGATTTAATAATGTTGATTTACCGACTTAATCATGTTGAAATGACTCAGAATAATGTATGTGTAAAGTACGTTAAAATAATAAGTGTTTCACATAAATTGCTAGCTTAAAACTGTATAAAATAAGTAACTTTGTTTTTGTTTAAACCAAAAAGTTAAGTTTGCAATACAAATAACTAAGGGCAGAGCAATAAAACGGTATCCAAATGCTTTATTACAAATTGTTAATTACTGTACGCTGACTTTCTGGTAACCAACTTTTCGATACTAACCTAATTCCAACTAAACCACATTAGCATTACCTGCGACTATAAATTTACCCAGACGCTAAACCGTGTAAGTTCCCGTATAAGGGAAGCCCGCGGGTTCGCTCGCAGGTACATGCGACAACATCACATATCAACCTACCTGCTTGGTAATTGGCTCCCATAATTAAAACTGATTACTTGGAAAAGCCTCTAATAAAAGTATATGGAATGAAAATATACAGTCCATTGAAAAGTTACATTTGGGGTCGCATTTTTTAGAGGACGCAATTTTATATTTTTGATGTGTAGAGTGGGTCAGTGTGAAGCTATCACCAAGTTTGTGGGGTCGCCACCCTTGTCCCACGGCCGCCATCTTGAAAATAGCGGTTGAAATGGTTTTTACGATATATCTCTTAAACTATTTATCTGATAATAAAACAATGTTAACATTATTCGTTGCAAATTAAATTCTCTACAACTTAGGTTCAGTAACTTTTTTTCGTAGAACTATAAACAAAAAAGTTATAAGCGAAAATGTTCAGAAATTAGAGATGTTTATATTTTTAATAAAACTTTTTTTTATAAGTTTACGAAGAAATTATATCAGACCATTTTTATAGATTGTTTTTCGTAGAACAACTTTTATTTACAACATTTTTTCATTAAGTAAATAGCTAAGGTTTTACAGCCATCCGAAGTGAGTACTATTTTAAGTACTCTTTACTATACAGAATACGATATATTATGTGTGTACTAATAATAATTTGTCACCAGTAATTATTTTATTTTTGTTATAATAATATTTTTAATAATTAATTTTACAATATTATTAATAATTAATTATTGAATCTTTTCCCCACAACCCAGGAGGTAGAGTCTGGAAGTGCGTTTTTTTTTACGTCGAAAAGCAGGGCTGAAATGTTCTGCAGTGTGCTTCCATTGTTGTGGAGTCTGGGAAAAGAGCCAATAGCCAATTTATTATGTATAGTTATTACTGAAAAATAGTACTCACTTCTGAGCGCTGTAAAACCTTAGCTATTGACGTAATGAAAAAATGTTGTATATAAAAGTTGTTCCTCGAAAAACAATCTACAAAAATAGTCTTATATCATTTCTTCGTAAAATGATAAAAAAAAGTTTTATTGAAAAATATAAATAGCTCTAATTTCTGAACATTTTCGCTTATAACTTTTTTATTTATAGTTCTACGACAAAAAATTACTGAATCAAAGTTGTAGAGAATTTAATTTGCAACAAATAATGTTAAAATTGTTTTATTATCAGATAAATAGTTTAAGAGATATATCGTTAAAACCATTTCAACCGCTATTTTCAAGATGGCGGCCATGGGACAAGGGTGGCGACCCCACAAACTTGGTTTTAGCTTCACACTGACCCCCCCTACACATCAAAAAAATAAAATTGCGTCCTCTAAAAAACTCAAGGTCAGGCCTAAAAAATGTAACATTTCAATGGATCAACACCGATGTTTAGATGTTTATTAATTTAATTGCGTAATAAATAACCCAATTAAAACTGTTATTAAAATTATATGGTTTCATGTATGGTAAACATTAGTGGAATGAAAGCGGATGTCCATTAAATGTTATAATATTGTATGTGTGGAATTTAATGGACTTTGTTTTTACTCAGTAAAAAATTAAGAGGGTTTATGGTACAGTTTATATTGTATGCGTGGTAGAGCTCTCGTCAGTAGTTCATAAAAACTATCTAGTTTCGAAGATTTCGCTTCTATTTTACTATTAATTTTTAGAATAGTATGTTTTGACCATGGATTTTTTTATCCTTCTACTATACCTACCTATATCTAGGCACGGGCCTAGCCTGGGCGAGCGGCTAATTGTTAACAAATATTTGAACAGTCTTTATTTTGCGAAGCCATATTTTCTTATGATTACTAGTGTGTAGTGATCTCGTAAATTCCACCACTATGTTATTTATTTCTCTCTCTTGTTAACTTGAAGCTGCCGCGAAACAATCGGCCATTTCGCATAGATAAAATATAGTTTTGCTTTAAAGCGTAGCGTGAAATTTAAAATAATTTAGCATCAAGTCGGACGTGAGTTGCGCTCCGCAGTCGAGTAAAGCCAATAAAGCTCAGAGGGAAACATATAGATCGCGAAAGTGCCGACCCTACGCCTGTGAGCCATCAGCCACTGGAGGCTTGATGTGTAGGGCTGCCACTAATTTATATATTACCTAACTTAATTGTTTTGGAAGAATGTTAAGCTTTTGTGTTTGCCTTGTCTTCTTGTTCTATATTGTCTATAAAATTGAAATATTTTATTCCCCTTAATATTGGTGACATTTATTTACATAAAAAAAGTTATATTATATCAAATAAGTATATATCGAACAAAAACAACACTACACATTGAAAAATTCATATTAAAACTATTCATCATAGGAAGAAATAACGAAGATAGGTTTTGACAGCCCTAATAGCAATAAATATCACTACACTTTTAGCTCTACTCTTTGTACCTTTACCTTTAATTTTAATTACAAAACGGCCGAGTACAGTTTGATCCAAATCCGAATTCCAAAGCATCCCGTTTCCAAGTTCCAATGTATCACACAAGCGATTGCTATTCAGCTCAGTTCGACCGAAGTCAACAAATGCAAGCAAATTGGCCCCGTACATATTTATGGGGCATGTGGGTTACTCTGATAACTCAGCACTGTTAGGTGCGTTCTCTAACGAGACACGAATATTGTAATCTGGCGCTGATTCGCTATGAATTGCTAAAACGGACCACCTCCATACAATGCTCCTTGCACTTTAACTGGGTCAACTCTGGATCATTGTTTATATCAATGCTGAACTCTTGTTCATTGTTTACCTTATACTATTCTAGTTCGTTTATTTTCGACGGAAAGTTTTATAATATCGTTCTATCTAATGCATCAACGACTTCATTGTTTTATGTGTTTTTGATTTTATAACTATCTGTACACTAACTTATTCGTGTATGTATGTTTGTGTTAATAATTATAACATTACCAAGATAAAATCATTTAAATCCAAACGTGACATCCCTATTACATATTCGAAAGCTACTCAAAAAACATTTAAAAATGCCATTGCAAAACAGGCGATTAATGAAATCACCAATTATTCTCAGCCATGTCATGTCATGTTTCTATGTTTGCAAATACAGATGAGCGGATAAGATGGCGATCGAGTTGGAGCAGAATTAGTGCAAGTCCTAATTGATGATGCTGTGATGAGATAAATGGACACGTCTCGTAATGCGCGCCTCGCGACACTGTCTGTGGTCGGCGATTGTTACCGTCACATGCAATGCTCATTTTTAAAGTCTACTTGATGATAGTGAAATTAATTGTTTTAAAATAAAATTCGTGACTCTGTTTTCAATGTATTTATTTAATATTGGTATCTATTTTTATTTCTATTTATCAGCGCGAGCGTGGGGTGAGTTAAGTAACTGGACTAAATTATTTTCCATTCTTATTCAAGATTAAGTAACGCGATTATATTAATTTTATTTTATTCTTTTTGATTAGATTGTCTCGTCATCTATTGTATCTACATTTTTACTTAAGATTTATTGTACAGTACATTCCTTAAATTATAAATTAAGTATTGACTGTACTTAAATTGAATTAAAATTCCGTGTAAAACGTGATAAAGAATCAGACAGCAATAAATACACGAACAACAGGAGGAGTAACATCAAACGCGGCTCACTCAGCTGCGTGATAGCTTTCCGTTTAAACAAAAACTTTTGGGGTGGTGCAAGGCATAGCATTTAGATTTTAATTATTTTTGTGATATTTGGAGATGTGATGAATGTAATACCTATAATACTACGAAAACATAGCCACGGGAATATAACTAGCCATGTTTGCTTCTGTTTGTGTTCTAAACTTTAATTTCTTGGGCTTCATTTTCATACAATATTACTTTCCAAATTACAATTCTATAACTTTCATTTTTAAAATATGTGTTGCAATGCTAATTATGAGTTATAACAAAACTGAGATTGTACAAGCACAATGTTTTAAAGTAAAATCCGCTGGTCGCTTGTACCTGAAAAATGAAATAAAGCTCACACTCGCCCAATTACGAGAATTAAATCCTGCACTTTCACCAGCTAATAACTAGCTCACGAGCCGTCACGCCATCCCCCCCTCCCCCCTCCCCCAGCTCGTACAATGACCTCCTCATTAACTGAGTACATAATTTCTGGTTGAGTTATTAATTTGGATTTGGCAAGGTTAAAACGATCTTAGATGTAAGAAGTACCTATACGTAGAAACTATTTGATGTGCCTATACTAGCTTTTCGTCAAAATAAAACTAGCTCCACAGTCCATATTATCGCTTATTTCGGTGAAAAAAATTAAAAAAAAAACTCTCTTATACCTACTCTACTATTTTTACCAAGCATAATAGTTATTCGCATAATTATTGCACTCTACATCGGTAAATGTTTTCTTTCTTTCTCAAATTGCTAAAAGTAAGGTGATGGTAATTGGCGCGATGTCGCTAATGTGTCGTGTGTCGCGCCGTAATGTCGCGCGGCCGCTCTGTGACTCTTCGCATTTCGGCCTCAACCTAACTGTAAGGATCTTACCAGGCAGGGCTGTCACTAGTTAGGTGATATTATCTCTATAAGCTGTAAGTTGACAAACAACTGGATTCAGTATTAAATCGTTTTTAAAGTTTTCTTGCTTTTTAATCTTTTCCTACATCTACCGATATCTAATCTATCTTTATCTCTATGACTATACTTTCTTGTTTCTTTACTTTAATTTAATATTTCATT
The DNA here is from genome assembly GCF_061535455.1 of Colias philodice. Taxonomy (NCBI): domain Eukaryota; kingdom Metazoa; phylum Arthropoda; class Insecta; order Lepidoptera; family Pieridae; genus Colias; species Colias philodice. The sequence goes on from NC_143103.1 coordinate 10,866,864, forward strand.
TATCTACCTTTCTTTATTTTTCCTAGGTTTTACTTATTACGTCACGATTACTAGCATAGCTAAATCATATGCATCTAAATTCTAAAATAAAATGATCTATACTTGATGTATGCCTAATTGAAGTTTACTTTGAATATATTACATTTTCAGGTTTCACACCTACACTTTCACACATACGCATACCTAGATTTCCTAAGCCACAGATCGGTATCAGTAGCATATACGTAGCAGCCCTATAGGGCGGGCGCATGTCGGCGCATGTCGCGCTAACGAGCGACGTGACGTCACGCGACGCGCAATTACACGCGACACGACACCGTCACGACATCGTCACGACCCAAAACGCATCGCACAAGCAAGCTTAATTAGATTTATCACTGAATTTTAATTTATTTAAAGCAGGGTCAATATGCTTGCTCTCGAAGTGCCTTTAAGCTCGGACTGATACTTATAAATTTGCACGTATTTCTGCTTTGTATAAAGTAATGAAAGCTTTTTTTTATTATAACACTCACAGAATTTCAAATAAATATATTATCAATAGATACAATATTGCATGCAAATATTTTGGTATTATTTTAAAGATCAGAATGATGTAGAGAATAGGGGATTCTGCATTGACTTCGATTTTAGTTATAATTAGTGATTGTTCTCTTCAGTACTTACCTAATTACTGAAAACATTGAACAACTAAAGGCTTTATTTCATACGTTTGTTTTATGAGGAAAAAATACTTAATTAATTGATTAATATCTAATGAATGCAAATACTTATTAAAAAAAGAAAATACATATTTAACTAAAAACATAATCCAAATATTCCAGAGATAATACCACGAGTGTAATTAAGATTAAACTCAACAATGGCTCGTAGCATCAGTTTAATTGAGCCGACATGTCGTCACGGTGTCGTAACGCTGTCGTCACGGTGCCGTTCCGGGAGTCACGGGGATTTAACATTCATTTGTTTGTCCACGCTCATTAATCCCTCGTTTTGTTTGTAATTACAGTTTCAATTTAGGTAAACCCTCATACGGATTAGTTAAGTTTCAAAGTTAAGTTATACTAAAATAATTAAAGGTCTAGCTTTCCAGTCTTTGTCAGTAGCTTTATTTTGATAAAAACTTAATCTCATAAAAAGTGATAATCTATCTAAGTAGGTAACAATTTTTTTGTCGATGATTTTGTGTGAGAGCAATGAATATTACCGGAACTAAGATCGGAGGTGCTAGCATTTATATGGTATTTTTTAATGGAATTTATTTGTGTTTGATTCTTAGAAAATTGTATCAATCAATGGATCTATTCAGACTTGAATTCAATTATCTGCTTGATTTATACCTACACGAACACTCTTTGTAAGTTTTTTGTAACGCTAATGCTATTACGAATTTAATTGCCTATACTATTAAATGTCATAACAGTTATAAATATAATTTACAATAGTTCTGCTTTAATCACATAAATACAGATGATTCATTTCATAATAGACGAAAATACATTTGCATTAGATACAGCGAGATAACTGCCGGCGGACAATTTATTAGCAATAAAAAGTTAATAGCTAATAAATAAACTGTAACACACTTATTCCGAAGCGTTCAATTCCCGGTGGAAATCATTGAAATATCTCGCAGGCAATTTACAAACAAGCGATAGATCGCTTTAATTAGGTATAGAGCGCGCGACACCGGACACCGCGGGCCATTGTCTCGCTATTGTCCGACCAATTAGTTACGACATAATTGACGCTATCTATCGGACAAATTGAGCGCGAAATCGATCGCTATCGACCAATGACCGCCGCCCTTTCACATTATGGCCAATTGGAGCGGCGCGTTGTGGAACTAGCCGCTGTGATTGGTCGGTAATGCCGCACAATGCGCCTGAAACGTGAAACTTTCGCGACCATGTTGGTTTCGGGGTGAGCTGGTGTGTAGCCGCTGCCGTGCCCTTTGCCCTTTGATTGGCGCGCGGCGGCCACCCGGCTGCAGCGCCCGGCACGGTTTCATCTTACAGCCCTGTATTTGATCCCCGTAACGACTTTATTTCCTTTTGCCTTCGAATGTTATAAATATTGGTAGAAAGAAAGTTGTTTTATTACATATCGTCAGTCTCTAAAGGTAGGTATTGTGAAATCTTATACTCTTAGGTATACCTATTATTCTTAAGGGGAATGTATAATTAACTATTTCAAATGTAAACGTAAACTCTATCCTAAAATAATTTCATTGGTATTCTTTCACATCAATTGTATTAACTTCAATAGAGTAGATTGTTTATAGAAAAGCGTTTTTCTCTTTAATGGAAAAGTGAGGCGTCTCTAGGTACATGATTTAAGTCTCTATTATTACGTACTACAAATCTACAGTAGAATAATAGAGAGCTCTATTATTACTACACATTACTACAAATTGATAAGAAAGTTTGGGCATTATTGGTAAAACTATCAATACCTTACATGGATAGGAAGAAGTACGTTTAGTATCTAATGCTTTACACAACTTATACAAAAATAAGGCACAATTTGCCGTTCAGTCTGAACACATTTTATTTAATCTGTTGTCTAGACCTTGGTGGTCCCGTTCATACATAGCCGAACTTCCTCAGAAGCCTTAATTACATAATATTCAGATAAACACAAAACAATAGGTTTAATTAATGAACGTTCTCTATCGACCTTTCATAGGGAGATTAGGTGGTCAATGGGCAATTATGTCGGCCATTAGTGACCACCTGGGGGCGAGGGGAGCGGGGTGCGGGGGCCTGTGGGTGCAGGGGGAAGGGGGGGGAGCTGGCCACCCGGGTGACCGACATAATTGGTGTCGTCGCTGCGAGCGTGTTAACGTCGGAACGCTTTTTATTATACAAATAAAGCGTTTTTGTTTTTATTGGGCTTCGATGTCGATTGTCGACCGCTAACAATGGATGGACAAAACCGCTTTGTTTCCGTTTATCGTAACATGTATTTGAAGTAATGCTTTCAATGATTCTTTAATCAATTTTTGTTTATTATAAAAAGGTACTTATTACCTACAAGTGAAATTTAAGCAAATTTTATCTGATGCAATAAATATGCATTTTTTTAAATAAAGATAGACATGAGGTAAACATAATGAAATCCATGTGCAACCCATAACCAGGAATCGAACACAGATCCTTCAAATTAAAGTTCGCGTTTGCAACTTTTCTAAAGAACTTTTAAAGAGATAAAACTACACATTAGGTAATTTCTTCAAATCAAAGTAAAGCTTTTCTAATCACGACTAATACTATAAATATAATATATTTTATAAGAATACTTAAAAACTCGTTCGTTTTGAAATAATATTACAAAAACAAACTAACGAATATCTCTTTAACATAATAAATATCTAAGTTTATGTGTATGTCTACAGATTGCTGTCCCCTAAATTGTTGAATTATATTCTCTAAAATACATCTATTGCTCCGGTCAATGTGTGTAAATTATAATAATAAGCAGTAAGAGTATTTATAATAATATATTCCATTAGCGGTTATGACGTGTCGGTTATTTAGTAATATTTAGGAGGCAGTTTACAGCGAGCCCGCGCCGGCCGCCGCGAGCAACACAGCTCATTCTCGAATTCAATATATTATACTCGCCGTAAATCGACAAATTATCCGCTAGCATATTATTGTATTTGATTATTATCTTAATTCAATATTATGTATACATTTCCCATTTTAAATTATATTAGTATCTTATGTAAATAAATGTTTCTTGTAATGTCGATCGACGGTGTATGCATAATTATCTCTGATTATTGCATTCCTTGTGTTTTTATGAAACAATATCTACACATTACACGAGAAACAACATCTACACTCTATCTCTTTAGTATTAACATTTGAACTTTAACACAAATAATGAACACTTAAAATTATTACAATGTTCATTCTCTCTTTAATTTTTTTAAGTGCTCTTGCATCACATGTTTATACTTTACGTATCTATATTCGATTTATAGGCTTTTTAAAACCATTTCAATTAAAATATTTTAATGCCGTATAATTTATATGGTTTGAAGTTTATACAGGCTTTTCTATGATATCGTCAATTTTTTGATAAAGAAGCTCTATTTAAAAGAGAAATAAAGGCAATGAGTTGTTGACAAAATCACATCAGTCTATGTAAATAATAAAATCATAACATTAAGTACGTAATAAAGGTTCCACCCACGCCCCGTTCGTGCAGTGGGCCCTTTTTTTCCCCGTCATTTGTCCCCGTCGCGGCCGAGGTGTCGTCGATACGTTTCAATTAGCCCGCGTTATCCCGGCTGCATCTAACAACAGACCAATTTGTCGCTATCCGAGAACATTTTTCAATCTAATTACCGAGGTTATCGACCCCACGAGTCACGGATAAAAAGTGAATTCTCGCAAACTTGTGTCCGAGCGAAGCCGGGCCTGAACCCGAGCTACGGAGCTTGAATAATGATTTTATTACGGAAACGACTTGTTCAATTTGTTAATTTAATTGCGCGGAAATGTATTACGTGGACCGAAATTGTAAAGGATTGTACTGAAGGTCTACATTGTATTGGAAAAAACTTTCTTGATCGATGTGTCAGATAATTTATTCGCGCAACGTGTTTTCTTTGTCATACAATGGGAATGTATGTAATTTGAGCACACAGTTTTAGCCAACGGCCTGCTTCCAAGCCTATTATGGAATATCTATATCAACTATAATTCAGTAAAAATACATTAGTAGTTTTTAGAATAGGAAAATCTAAAGCTCTTCATCGTTAGGTGTAGCTTGGACTTTACATTCAATATGGACCAAAAGCACGCTTTCAAAGCTTTACGATTTTATTATAATGATAACTTAATTGTCTGATTCTGTAACAATATGAGAAAGTAATTGAAACTTAATTTTACTTCATAACGTGAAGACAATACAAGACTTAACGACGCATGGCTGACTCGACATATCCATTTCACAATTAATACGAGGGGTTGTTTTACGAATCTCTTTGTTTAATATACACAGCTGCACGGGATAGGGGCAAGGGGCAGGGGGCAGGGGTAATTAGGGCATGCACTTGTTTCACGTTATCTTGCTATTAAAAGTTTTGTGCGGTCTTATGAAATTGTAGACAGGGGATAACTGTTTTAACTTGTGTTTGTATGTAGTTTACTTTCAGAGTTTTTTAATCTAACGGTGAATCGCGGTTGCTCACGTTTCAGTATACAGTTTGTATTTAAAAGTATAGCAGTTGGAAATTGAATTTAATTAATGAGGTATATTATAGAATTTTTTTAATAAATATGGCGGAGCTCTTTGTTTTTATGTTTTCAATTTCTTGGTGTTATAACTTAATACATTTGTAAACTCATTAAGATTAATAAGTCTGATAAATAAGTGCTGTAATCTAAATAATATCTACCTAAATATCTATGATAATAACAAAATCATTCATGTCTTCAATCTTCAAAAGTTAGCTCTAGAAGACTTCTACAAGAGTTTGTATAAATAACTAGCATAGTATACAAAAAAATAAAAATGTAGTCACAGTTAAAAGTTATCTAATGCTACAAACACGATCAATACTTCACAGATAACTAGCCACCGATATGAGTGGCAGGATCATAAACATGTAATGGTAATGCTCCCCCCCTCCCCGCGCCCCTCGCCCCTCACCCCTGTAGGGCTCCACATCTCTTCAAGCGACGCAGCTTTTTCTCCACATTATCGGTAACTCTTCAACAAGGATTTTAATTGATCTCAACAAACAAAAACGTTAATTTATTGGCGCCACCGCTTCCTTCATGTTTATAATTGCGACGTTGTTATTTAACTATTTCTTATCAAATCGAACAGGTGATCTAATAATTGTAGTTACTGATCTTGTAAAGTATTTATTGCTGGCGTCCCGACATCCGCATTTGTGATGGTTTTCGTTATTTTTCCCAAGACTCTATTACGTGGTCAGTGTCCTGTACCGGGATATAGGTTATATCATAACGTCTTACGTTGTAAACGGTTTACGTTTTTTTTTAAACAATAGCTACCTATATCCTTTAAATATAAACATTTTTCTTACTTTGTGAAAAGCAGAAAGATATTTTATAAGCGAAGAACGAGGATTCAAGGAATAAAAAAAATCTCTAGAACAAAACAGATTTAAAATAATATGCAAATAAAACTGCCCCTCTGATTCGTCAGGACAATCATTTAAAATAGATACGCGCTATCTCTTCGTATTAATAAGTATCACTACACACTTGTTAACCAAATGTTTAAAAAACAACACACAAAGAAATCACCCTACTTTCGTCCAACAAAAACCATTTACAAAGCCTTTGTAATCGACTTTAACAAAGTAATTAGCGGTGTGTATCGCTGGACGATTCACCCATTGTTGGACCGCGGGACGGTCCCCTCGGCGCGACCCTCGTGGTCAGAACTATTGAGATAATTATCTCTATTGAAAACACAAGTGTTCCAACGCAAATTAACTAATTTGTGTTGACATGCGCTTGCGCTCGTTGTTGTTGCTTTTAATTAAGCATTGTAGTTTTTATATGAATGAGTTGCTATTATTTTTTTTACTATGTATATACTACATAGTAATTACATGCACAATGTTATAGGAATATCAGATTTTAATAGCGATACCTTATTAACAGCTAAATCACTTAAGTATTATTCCACTCCTATCTTAATAATTCAGCGTACCTAATTCCAAAGATAAAGATTAAGAAGACTTAAAATAATTATTTTAAAATCGTAAAGTTTAAATAACTTAACTAAAACTTTTAATTTAAATGAGCTCATGTCCATCCTATAATTGGATTATACATTAATTTAACTTACCTTGTCTTTATTTTTGTTATTTTAGAGCTTTTAGTTTAGTTTATAGACATAATACTATGATCAATATTGGGAGAAGCCTCTGGCTCCTGAGACACAGTTTTAACTAGTTCAGGAGTCGAAGGATTCATTATCTAGACCTGTACAATTATTATGTCAATAAAGATTTTTATTATTTATTTTTATTATTAATTGCAGTAAAGGTAGCTGTTCCCGCAACCCTTCTGAAGTCGGGAGCGCAGGCGCCGGTCGTGCGGCGTGCGTGCCCCCGCGTGGCCTCGCTGGTCCCGTGAACATCGCACAGCAACGATAAATTCCAAAAGTTACGACACACGATTGAATGAATCGCAGTAAAAGCTAAACTCCGAATGATTTTTAACGAATCGTGCTCACGTTCCGGCCATAATTGGACAGGGCCCGTTGGATGGGATCGACATCGGCAGATTTAATTCCGTTCAGATAACTCAAGCGACGGCCGGTGTGTCACGTATGTTAAGCGTCACATTGGTCATATTACACACAATCACCGTGGTTTAGCTCCACATTCGATGTATCGCCAAGTATTTGGAACATATTTGGCATTACAAATAAGCAGTTACAGGTAAGCGGTTATTGAGTAGGTAGAATATTTGTTGGAGAGATCAATGAGAATGTTACTTACTCCTTTGGCAAAATTACACGAGTCAATGTTTAACAAAACTGTACCGTATAGAACTAGTATAAAGATACTAATACATCTTGAAGTGACTAAATCTAAGCTTTATTTTAATTTACAATAAAAAAAATTTATAATTGATGGTACAATATTCATACGGTTAGTGACTCTACATTGTTAGTCGATAATCGCTAGGCGCCTTCCAAATCTCATGTATGTATGTATGTATGTAGTAGGTAATGCAATATTTATACAATAGTATAGTCTATAATAAAGAAGGTTAACTCCGTAATAATTAAACTTTTTTAAGAATAGTTCGACGTTAACGATGTTAATTGTAATTATAGAAACTGCTGACATTAATCTTTTTTAATAAGTACATATTGAGTATTTCTTCGACCATTTTTGATGTTTAGAGATGAATAGAGACAACAGGAGTCGAATCTTAATTGAAAAGGTTAAGCAATCATAGTCAAAATATGTTTTCTATGCAGTTGCATTTTTACAAAGCTTTTATTATTTTTCGTACCGTTTTTTAAACACTATGTTTTAGTAGGCCACAGAAAGCAGCTATTTTTACATAATATAACCTTTATACAAATCGCTCTCCGCTTATGGCTTGTGCGTGGAGCGGTGAGCGGGAGCGACACCCTTCCGCCCGTCACCCCGCCGCCATTGAGCGTCAATCACACACCTACGAATAAGTCTCCTTCAGCCGGGCACGAACTAACTGGAAATCTATTTAGACGCTATATATACCTATAAAGTGTAACTGATAAATAGTTTGTTTTGATCTGTGTATTTAATCTATGGCTTAAAAGGCATTTTACACGCGTGAAAAGGCGTCGCGCGTCATGCATTATACATAATATGAGGCAGGTCAATATAAAAGACACCACCACTCTTACAAATAATATGAACACATGATATAACTCTCTGTAATGTATAATTTTGGTCAGAATTAGTGAATTTTTTAAATAGAACAGTGGACAGTGAACAGATGTGATGTTAATTTGGTCCATATTTTGCAAAGGGGACAGTAGTAGTTGCACCCATCTATCGGTATCTACGGGTATCGGTGTCGTCTGAGCTCGAATCTGCGATCCATTCTAGTGTATGATGCACGGTTTCGGAGATGTGCAGATCTATTTACTCATATCTAATTGGTGTGGTGGGTGGGTGGGTCTGTACCGTCATTAGCGTCCCGTTGTTCACCTTTTCCTATTATCTATTGTTCATCCAACACCGTCCCAACTCGGCGTTCATATCTATTACTCATTGTGCACCTCGCTAGTCGCTTATCACTGCTTTTGTATTAAACTTCTTTGTTACGACCTACCTCGCTATTCTGAATCCTAATTTTTATTTTCAAAATGTTGTTGCTTATTATCTACTGGTTTGTGTGCTTATGGAAAATGGTCACCAAATAACGTTTCCTAAAATAACCTACTTTCTGTTAACCAAACCGAACTTCGGGGTGTCCCTGATTTCTTGCTAAAGCGAGTTTGAGATTTGGCGACCATTTGTCCATTTTGCTATACAAAAATAATTATCGATGAACATTTGAATTGTAGCCTTATCTACTTATAAAATAGGAGCGAAACATCTCATCCACTAAAATATCGTTGTACAGTGTGTTCCCTGTAAATATGCTCGTAAAACTATGCATTGAATATCCCTGAAACTTATATAGCAAATACATTAAGCAATATTCACCACAAACTGAAGTCCAATCATTCTGAATCCTATCAACATTCCAGTCCCATCTCTTACAATTCCTTTTCAAAAACTGGAGATGATATCGCTCAGGTGTTCGTCCATATGAATCAAAATATTCGTATCGATATGTACAGCTATGAGCTACCCAGTGTGAACCTGGTTTATCATCCGCATCCAAATTGCATATTATATACGTTGGTACATAGGCAGTCTATTAGCAGCATAAACATTATTTTCTAGACTGGGATGAATCTTTTTCATATGTTTTTGTAATTCTAGTGTATCCATAATATTACTGTTACATATTAGCAGATTATTACAGTACCAATCTATTCAATGGTTGTCATAGGAATGTTTAATTATAAGATGTGTTTTGTATAAGATTAAACTAGCTTACCGCCCGCGGCTTCGCCAGCTTTGTCTAAAACCTAATAAATTATATACTAAAACCTTCCTCTTGAATCACTCTATCTATTAAAAAAAACCGCATCAAAATCCGTTGCGTAGTTTTAAAGATTTAAGCATACAAAGGGACATAGGGACGATGATAGGAAGTTTATAAGGAAATAAAAAATAGTAAATTGCATACAATTTGTTTTATTTAATTTTATAATGTTTCCTTTAGTTACATAAACACAAAATGCATTAAGCATAACACATAAATCTAAAACATAACACACATTATACCTAACCTTAAATACTATAGTCTACAGTAACATTTCTATTTTTATCTATTTCAATAATATTTATTATCAAACTCAGCATAAACAATACAGTTAATTGTATTCATTAAAAATCGATATCTTATTTTTGATAAATGAATGTATTCAACAACATACAATAATTGTATGTTGTTGAATACATTCATTATTTTAAAATAAGCTTCATATTGCATGCTGATTTCAAGCTGATTTCATACAACAAACTAAAGATATTAAAAATACATTTGATTTTCAAACGTTTAATTACATAATTTGTCAGGGAGATGACTTAAATATTTTTTATTCATCATTAATAGACACTGTAGTCAATTTGAAAAAAATTTGTCAATTTGAAAAAAAAAGATAGTGGTTGGAGTCATAATCAAATTAAATACGTAGATATGAATGTTAACAAATTCAACCCCCTACGTGATAGTTCATATATCGACCTTCCTCAAGATATTAAATCAAAAAAAGCTGTAATCAATGGTAAAAATAATGATAACATGTGTTTCAAATGGGCATTACTCTCTGATTTATATCCTGTATGTAAAAGTGTAGATCGGGTAGCATCTTACGCAATTCATGGAAATAGACAAAAAATTTACTGTTATTTCTTTTCCGGTTAAAATTGCAGATATATCAAAAGTAGAGAAATTAAACAATATTAGTATTAATGTTCTTGGCTTAGAGTATAATAAAGAAAAAAAGTGTAATTCTGTTGTAGGTCCTTTATATTTAACAAAATGTCGTACACCATATATTAACCTACTATATATATCGAATGGTACTAACAATCATTACTGTTATATTAAAAACTTATCGCGATTAGTTAGTTCACAAATATCAAGTCAACGTCGTGCAGTATATATGTGATTCATGTTTACTTCATTTCCCATCAGAGGAAAGACTTAATAACCATCAACAATATGATTGCACTCACATTTGTACGGAAGTAGTATTTATTGTGTTTCGAATTCAACCACAGGTCAACGCGTAGAAATTAACAACAAATAACAAAATGGAGGTAAGTTATTATTATGTCTCTCTCCATAATATTATAATTATTACTTCAGTAAAATCTTTATTTATTTAAGTTATTATTATGTCTCTCTCCATAATATTATAATTATTACTTCAGTAAAATCTTTATTTATTTAAGTTATTATTATGTCTCTCTCCATAATATTATAATTATTACTTCAGTAAAATCTTTATTTATTTAAGTTATTATTATGTCTCTCTCCATAATATTATAATTATTACTTCAGTAAAATCTTTATTTATTTTTATCTTGTTAAACATATTTTGAATTATATATGTTATGTTTCAGGCTTCTTACAACCTCAAAGATGTGGAAAAATGTTTCAAGCCCTATAATTATTATAATTTATCGGATGAAGATGAGGTTTCTAACTTAACAATAAATAAAAATAAGAGGACCAGTCGTTTAGATGACTTTTTTCTTCAAGAGCCTGAGCGGAAAAAGAAAAAGGCGAAACTATCTTCAATTGTTGGACGTTCAGTGAAGGAGGGATGCATTTCATATATTTCAACAGACAAAGATGACGGAATGGATGCTGATCTACTAGTGAAAACTGAAAATTGATTTATATAGTTTAAAAAAGTTGAAAGAAATCCCGGTGTCGGAAAAATGCTGATATTCGCATTAAATATTATACAAAAAACGATTCTAACATAGATCTTCAAATAAAAGATATTGTATACAACATAACAAAGGAGATATCGGAGGAAGATAGTGCAAAACACTACAGCTTTAAAAATTAGGTTTCTTCATGTGGTAGTTTAGTAATTAGTTTATCCACTAGTATAAATAGTACGTTGCAATGTATAAAGTCATTGATTATGTTGAAGACCATTGAGCATTAAGGTAAAAAGTGTGTTACAAGAAAGTAGTTGTGAAACAAATATAGTGTTTAAAATGTCTGAAGAATGTGTTAGTGTTTTTTTTCAATGAAATGGATCTTGAATTGACAAGCCTATCCATTGATACAAATGAACTTTTAAACGTTTGTGATGAAATAGAAAGAAATGAATTAAATCACTCATTTCATGATCAAAGTTTGATGGAGCTATGTGATGAATTCGATGGAAAATTGTGAGTATATATTTTTTATAATCATCTTATTTGTATTTTAAGCAGTCGAAGTAAATAACATTTTTTTTAGGGTGGAACAAACGGGACGGGGAACCAAAAGGAAAGCAGAAGTTGATGTTAATTCTGATGACATCAAAAGGATAAAATCTGCAACTAAAATTCATTTTTCACGGACTTCACAACAACCATCAACATCGAATGAAGGTATTAATTCCAAGACGAAATGTTGTAGTATTTGTAATATAAGTGTTTCCAAAAAATATTTTGCTAATCATCTGAGAAGCAAAAATAACGTAGATAAAATACAACATTCAATAAAACCTAATGTTAAGATAATTGAGACTGCGTTCGGTAATAGAATAATAACTTATAGAGTAACTTCTGAAAATCAAAATTTTTTACAGTTTGAGACACCAGATTTAATTCTTGCTTCAATCAAAGATATAATATTTACGTTAATAAATAAGTCCATAGAAGAGCATACAATTTTAAAAATCAATTTTATTTATATGGTGACTTTGTGCAGGAGACAAAAAATATAAATAACACTTTTGATTTTCAATCAATGAATTTTATTGTTTGCACCGGCGATGATTTAAATATATTTTATACTACTGTAACGAATTCTCTTATTAATTATATAAATTCATTCGAGAAAAAGGATAGTGGGTGGAGTTTGAAAACAATTTTACATTTGGATTTGAATATAAATCAATTTAATCCTTTAAGAAGAAAATCTTATATTGAGTTACCCTACAAAATCACATACGATAAATGTACAAAAACACAATGTTTATAGTTTTGGATATTACATTAAATGTTCTTATGATGATAAATTGTCTAAATATGTAACATATACTGGTGAAAATTGTGCTTTAAAATTTATGGAATCGTTAAAAGATAATCTGAAAATAATTGTCAAGAAAATTGGTTTTCAAAAAGCTACTAATAATTTATCACAAATAGAACAAGATATAGTTAGCAAATTTGAACACTGTTATGTTTGTAATAAAAATTTGAATCTGGATACAGTGTTTTACCATGATTGGTTTACTGGGAAATTTATTGGGTTCGTGCATAAAGTTTGTTCAGAAAAATTTAGAGTACCTTACACTATACCAGTCTTCTTGCACAATTTAAGTCATTATGATGCACATTTCATTGTACATGCATTAAACTTTTTAGAAGTTCTCCCACAAAATAAAGAAAAAATATATCATTTTCAAAGATAATTAAAATCAATAACAGTAATGTTAATTAACGTTTTTTGGATTCATTTAAATTTTTACCCAGTAGCTTAGATACATTAGCAAATCATTTTATCTTATCGCCAACGTAGAGAAAAAGCTATCTTTGGAACCGTGAGAAATATCGCTTCGGGAGTGAGTGCTATCGACTCAGCGTGGCCGCCTTAGTGGGAAAAGAGTCCAAACTTTTTTTTTTAGTCGGGGTATGTTTTGGTTTGGTAAAGCAACCTCAAATAATAAATTAAAATTTGATAAATTCGCGAAAAAGTTGGAAATGCCCTTTGTGGTTTATGCAGACTTTGAGGCATTTTTGAACCCGATAGAATCATGTAGTAACGATCCATCCAAGCCTAGTACAAAATATAATATTCAAAAACATGAAGTGTATAGTTTTGGATATTACATTAAATGTTCATATGTGTTTATGAATCGCCTTTGTGAGGATGTGAAAACAGTAGTTAAAAAAAATAGTTTCCAAAAATGTCCCGTTCCAGTATCAGATGAATATGAAATTCAAATTCAAATTCAAACATACTTCCATACTAATATTATAAATGCGAAAGTAACTCTGTCTGTCTGTCTGTTACTCAATCACGCCTTAACTACTGAACCAATTTGCATGAAATTTGGTATACTTAGAGATATTTTGATGAGAAAGGACATATAGGTTTTATCCCGGAAATCCCACGGGAATGGGAACTGTGCGGGCGAAGCCGCGGGCGGAAAGCTAGTATGTCATATTTGTGAAACTGAGTTAAATGGAGTTCTAAGTACAGAACCCCTCGTCATATTCCAATATTCTTACTTATCCTCAGTCACTACGATGCTCATTTCATTGTCCATGCATTAAACCTCGATGATGGCAAAGTTGAAGTTATTCCACAAAATAAAGAACGATACATATGATTTTCAAAACAGTTAACAATAAATAATCAATCAGTAAGTTTAAGATTCGTAGATTCATTGAAATTTTTATCGTGTAGTTTAGATCAACTAGCTAAAAATCTTAATGATGATCAGTTTACAGAACTAAAAAGGAACGAACCAACCTAATAAGGAAGATTTTTCACTTTTAAGACGGAAAGGTATTTATCCTTATGAATTTATGTGCAATAGTGATTGCTTGAATCACTTCCTGATCAACACCAATTTTATAGTTCACTCACAGATTCAAACATTTCAAATGATGATTATAATCACGCAAAAGATATTTGGCAACATTTTATAGTAGTAGTATGTCTGATTATTCCAATTTATATTTAAAAACTGATGTTTTACTTTTGACTGATGTATTCGAAAACTTTAGAAAGCTTTGTTTTAAAATTTATGGATTAGATCCTTCTCATTACTATACTGCCCCAGGTTTAAGTTGGGATGCAATGTTAAAATTTACCAAAATAGAATTAGAATTGTTAACGGACTATGACAAAATTGCTTTTTTTACAGCTGGTATTAGAGGGGGCGTATCTCAGTGTAGCAATCGTTTTGCTAAAGCAAATAATAAATTCATGGAGGATTATGATAGTGAAAAACCTAATTCATATCTAACATATTTTGATGCGAATAATTTATATGGTTGGGCAATGTCTTAATCTCTTCCTGTTGGTAGTTTCGAATGGATAGATTCTAATACAGATTATAATGTGTCGGATAACTCTGATTTCGATTATGTTTTAGAAGTTGATTTGGAATATCCTGATGAACTTCATAATTTGCATTCTGACTTTCCGTTATGTCCTGAAAACATAGGTGTGGTACTAAAAGAACTAAATCAGTTCCTAATTATTTAAATAATAAAAATAAATACATCATTCACTACAGGAATTTAAAACAATGCATTGAAATGGGAATTAAATTAATTAAAGTACCTACATAGAATTTTAAAATTTAAACAGAGTTCTTGATTAAAGAAATACACAGACTTAAATACTAGTTTGAGAACGTTAGCTACATCAAACTTTGAAAAAGACTTTTTAAATTAATGAACAATTCTGTCTTCGGTAAGACTATTGAAAAATTACTCTTTTTTCATCTTTAAACTACTAACTCACTGGGATAATCGTGATAAAGCTTTAGGTGTTTAGTTAAAGTTTCAGGGTTGGATTGCAAAACCAGAATTCCATAGTTTATCAATATTTTCAGAACATTTAGTCGCAATACAATTACGGAAAACAAAATTAATTTATGATAAGCCGATTTATTTAGGATTTTGTATTTTAGATATATCTAAGACCCTTATGTATGAATTTCATTATAACTACATGATTAAAAAGTTTCATAATAAAATTAAGTTATTGTACACCGATACCGATAGTTTGATATATCTAATTTTTACAGACAATTTTTATGAGGATATAAAACCAGATCTACTTCACTATTTCGATACATCATATTACCCGGAAAATAATATTTACGGATATCCAAAAATAAATAAAAAAGTTAGGTTTTTTTAAAGATGAGAATAATGGTAAAGTATTGAAGGAATTTGTAGGGTTGCGATCAAAAATGTATGCCTTAGAAATAGAAGATAAATTTATAGCAAAGGCAAAAGGGGTTAACAAAAGTGTTACCAAAAAAATGAATATGGAAAATTACAAATCGTGCTTGTTTAATAAAAATGTATTATATTGTAGTATGCTTCGATTTAAGTCAATCAAACACACTATTTTTACACAAAAAATAAATAAAACATCTTTATCATAATATAATGATACCAAACGATGTATTATGAACATTGATACATTGGCTTGGGGACATTATAAATTACGCTAAGTGACTTTTTACTATTATTTCTGTGTGTATATACAAAATTTGTACTGATTGTAAAATTATGATATTGCTATAATGTTATATAAAAGTTTATTACATATTTTAAATGTATTGTTTGATTGTAAATAATGTAAAATAATTGTAGTTTATTGTGTGCTTAAATTTGATGTTGAGGTGATTGTGAAATTCTGATAAGTACTAATTGTGTTAGAAATAGTATACAGATCATTCTGTTTTTGACCAATTACATGTTTTATATAATTTTAGCAATATATATATTTAATTTTTACAAAAACATTTTCATTTTCTATTTCATCCTTTTAAACTCTAGTGTGCGTCCACACTGAATGCGCGGTGGCGGCGGCCTAGGCGGGCGCGACGAGCGGGCGCTCGCGGTGGCCACACCGACGCGCGAGCTCAAGTAGCGGTTCGACGTTTTTCGGGTGTTGCAAACTTTGGACGATTTGCTATTTTTACTGGACAGTCCGATTTTGAGATGAGATCATTATAGAAGTTGTACACGAAATAAATAAAACAGAGGAATAACGGGTGAATCTTATATGAAGAATTGAGATTATACCCTAAAAAATTACTGTGGTGTATATAAGTGTTTTAGATTGAATCGCACTTATAAATAAAGAAGTTTCACTTCAACAATTAAGTATTTACCGCTATTTTACGAAAAACAATAAAGGATATAATATAAGAAGTCGAGCGACAAGACCGAACTGGTTTGATACCCCCGCCGTCCGCGCATTGGGTCGCTTGCTGACTAGGCCCGTAGTGTGGCCAGAACGCGCGGATAGGAGAGTTTGAAAACTACGCGCGCTGGCTCGCTCATTACCGTCGCACTAGGCTTCCGCCATAGTCATTTCAATGTGGACGCAAAGGCGCGTTTCATACGTTTGATATTTCGCGCCCGCCGTCGCAACCGCGCTAGGCTCGCAGTGTGGACCTGCACCTAGACGTGTGAAATGTTTCACTTTATCCATCCGTTTACTGCTATTGTGGCAGGACCAAGTGGATGTGGGAAGTCAAATTTTGTAACAAATTTCATAAAATCAGTTAAAGAAATATGTAATTGTGATTTTAATCAGATCACATGGTGCTTTGATGAAATGCAGCCTTTCCATTTACCAAATGTCATCAAGGAATTCCAAATCTTAATATGTTTGATAATGAAAACACACACCTTATTATAAATTATTGATGATCTAATGAGTGAGTCTGATGGAAGAATTGTGGATTGAAAAGTGAATGTGGAAAGAGTTTAAATACACCAAGAATCAAACAATTCAAATCATTTCTAAATGATGCATCGTCGAGTCACAACGCATAAACATTTGCATAAACCCATTCGGAAAAAATTCCCGCGTAATAAGAACATTCTATCAAATATTAATGAGCTGTGGCAAGCTGATTTAAGTGATATGCGAACTTATTCTCAATATAATGAGGGTTTCAACTACATACTTTGTGTTATTGATGTATTTAGTAAATATGCTTTTGCAAGACCAATGAAAAATAAAAACTCAGAAACAACTAAAGAATGTTTTGAAAGTATATTTACTGAAAGTAATTCAACACCTACTCACATACAATCTGATAAAGGTACAGAATTTGTTTCAAAAGATGTACAAAAATACTTTAAATCCAAAAAGATGAACTACCACGTAGGGGGTTGAATTTGTTAACATTCATAATATCTATGTATTTCATTTGATTAAGACTCCAACCACTATCTTTTTTTTCAAATTGACAAACTTTACCGACTACAGTGTCTAGGTATTTATGATGAATAAAAAATATTTAAGTCATCTCTCTGACAAATTATGTAATTAAACGTTTGAAAATCAAACGTATTTTTAATATCTTTAGTTTGTTGTATGACATCAGCATGCAATATGAAGTTTATTTTAAAAATTGTATGTTGTTGAATACATTCATTTATCAAAAATAAGATATCGATTATTAATGAATTTAAAAACGATTCCGGTGTTTCAAAATATTGTCTTGATTGAAGTGTTTTACTATTAGTACTATATATTGTTAAAATTCGATTGCCAAAAGCGGTTTCAACAACTGTAACATTTGTTAATGAATTATGTGATTATAAAAAATAATTTTTATGTGTTAAATGGTTGTTTAAATACCTTTTATTAATATAAACATTCCACCTTATTGTTGTCCACGTCATTGGTTTCAATTGATGATGTAGAAGCTCCTTCATTCTCCTTCAAATTTTGCTTTCTTGGTAACCTTATTTTCATCAGAAGTGATACCTCGTTTGATACCTCTTCCAACTTGTTGTTGACTGTAACAAAAAAGAAAATTATAAGACAAATCTTAAAATAAGACATTACTACAATAATATTATTTCTTATTGAGTTTGTACTTCTAATACTTACATCAACGTTGTTTCAACCATCAAACATTGATTATACAACTCATCATCATACGATGAATCGAACAGTTCACGCTTCTCCATTTCATCACAAACTTTAGACAGCTCCTGATCGAATTCGCTATTAGATTGTTCTATATTCTCTTCAATGGTTGCAGAAAAGAAAGCACTGGTGCACATTTCACTGAAGTTTTACATCTTTATAATAACGAAGAAAGTATGTAGCACAGTAAGTAACAGTTAAGTGTTGGTAGAGCAACTGATACCCAATTTCAAATAATGTCCAATATTTATAGTCTAGCAAATGACTAGGAAAGTTAGGTAAAATCTAATGAGTTCATAGAAGTAATTTAAGTAAACAGAATCACATTCACTAATGATCATTGTTAAAATAAGTAAACAGAATCACATTCACTAATGATCATTGTTAAAATAAGTAAACAGAATCACATTCACTAATGATCATTGTTAAAATAAGTAAACAGAATCACATTCACTAATAATTATTATTGTTAAAAAGTATTTTTTAACTTTTTCACTGTCTGCTATAATTGTCTGTGTATATACGAGGGCGTTTCTGTTGTCATAGATGCTATCCTTATTATTCTTTACGTAATATTTAATCCTCGTGGTAGCGTGCTTCCAGTGATCACTAGTTGGAATCTTGGATAGTTTCTTCATATCATACCTACATTTCGATTTTTATGAGATGCGTCGCTTGGTCTCCGTCGTCAGAATTTGTAGAGATGTATGATACGGCATCTCTAGCGGCTCGTGCCACAGTCGACGATAGCAGCTTCTTCCTTTTTATTTTTGGTACCACTTCAAAAAATCGATCAATCTGTTGCGATTTCCTTTTTCCACCATCGTCTGTGTTATTAACGATGATGTAATCACTCTCTTCTTCGTTTTGAGGAGAGAGTGGCGAGTAGTAATACTGTTTATAGGTATTTTCATCGAAGTTGAATGATTTCTGCAACAACAGAGTTATCGCGTTAATATAAATTTGTTTACACTTAATCTGACACACACACGTTAGGAAACAACAACAGAAATACAAGTAAATTTGTCAATAGAATAAACACTTACCTCCATGGCCATTGATGCGTTGAAGTAACACAAACGTAGTATTGGTAGACGTATACAATCTACTGTGGTCAAACGACCATAGACTGACTGCATGACTGCAACTGTTCGATTATATATAGTACCATTCTTATCTAAAGCAAATTCCTAAGTACAACGAAACTGATTGTAACTCTTTGAGTCAACAAACTTATCTCACGTTCCTTCGCAACAGGCAAAAACCTGCTTTGTGAATCTCACAAAAGAATACGATTTAATATTTACAAATCACTGTAACTGAACATACCTATGACAACCATTGAATAGATTGGTACTGTAATAATCTGCTAATAACAGTAATATCAAGGATACACTAGAATTACAAAAACATATGAAAAAGATTCATCCCAGTCTAGAAAATAATGTTTATGCTGCTAATAGACTGCCTATGTATATTGTATACCCATGTACCAACGTATAATAATATGCAATTTGGATGTGGATGATAAGCCAGGTTCACACTGGGTAGCTGTACATATCGATACGAATGGCATCGGTCAATATTTTGATTCATATGGACGAACACCTGAGCGATATCATCTCCAGTTTTTGAAAAGGAATTGTAAGAGATGGGACTGGAATGTTGATAGGATTCAGAATGATTGGACTTCAGTTTGTGGTGAATATTGCTTAATGTATTTGCTATATTATAAGTTTCAGGGATATTCAATGCATAGTGAGCATATTTACAGGGAACACACTGTACAACGATATTTTAGTGGATGAGATGTTTCGCTCCTATTTTATAAGTAGACTAGCGACCCGCCCCGGCTTCGCACGGGTGCAATGCCACAGTGCAATGCTGATACTAAATACACTACAGAAAAACTGTGAACGTTGTATATAAAAACATAGCGGCCCGCTCCGGCTTCGCACGGGTATCTATACATATAATAAAATCGTAGGAAAGTCAAAACTGTACATTGAATATTTTTTTAAAAGAATACATAATCCATGATCTATAATCGATATAGAAGCCAAAAACATAGTTTTTAGAATTTTTGTCTGTTTGTCTGTTTGTCTGTTTGTCTGTTTGTCTGTTTGTCTGTTTGTCTGTATGTTTGTCCAGGCTAATCTCGAAAAGTACTGCATAGATTGACTTCAAATTTTGCATGAATATTACTAACAGGTCTGGTGAGGCTTTTTTAAACATATTATCATGCTATCACCTCCGGGGGAGGAGCTGTGAACCTTTTTTTTTCTTACGTATTCCGTGTATTACGACAGCGTACAAACTAAAGACTCATGTTTAAATGTTGGTTTCGGGTAAGCCATGCTATTATCTAGCTTTACACAATAAAAACTATGTCATTTACGTAATTTGGGCAGAGAATCAGTTTAATGAATTTATTAGTTTTGAAACAGCGCCATCTATGAGATTTCGTAAAAATCAAATCAATTTACATGTTAACACTACTGAACACAATGTTAAAAATTAATAATTTAAATATAATTATTTTATTTATTTATTTAAAACTCTTTAACCCATATCTTCCCTTCTCTATAAGGTGCGCTTATAATTCGTGTGAATATACTACATTTTTAAAAGTGAGGGTAGATGTTTATTATTTTAAGTCAAACTAGACACCATT
Organism: Colias philodice; assembly: GCF_061535455.1. Classification (NCBI taxonomy): domain Eukaryota; kingdom Metazoa; phylum Arthropoda; class Insecta; order Lepidoptera; family Pieridae; genus Colias; species Colias philodice. The sequence goes on from NC_143103.1 coordinate 10,888,035, forward strand.
ACAGTTAATCTAATATTGATTGTGTTCATTGGTTACATTTTTAAAAATCTTTGTGTTTTAAAAATTCGATAACGAGGCGGGACTCGAACCAGCATTCTTGTGGTCGAATTTTTTCTATTCTTTATAAATTTATTGTTTATGAATTTATATTTATAAACAATAATACAAAAAGGTTAGTTCGTTGATAATTATTATTCCTTCATCATTTACATGTTGTAAGTAAAAATATACTTTGACTGTTTTGTTCAGTATTTACCTGTATGATTATTGCTTGGTAATTATAATATATTTTCATGTCGTATACCTAATTAAAAACATAAGTTTGATGTGAAACTAGCTGGATTTATTTTTACACACTCAGTCTTATATTTTGTGTTACCTAATGTTAAAATAGTATTAATAGTGTAAATCATAATATTTTTTCACAATTAAAAATATTTCCTTTTTTTGATGGTGTTGGCATCGAATTAAACCGCGCTGTCGTTTCGTTCACAAAAAGTGAAGTTATAAGGACCGAATATGTAGCCGCCTCAACTTACGGAAACGAGAGTAACCTGCGTTGTCTGTTAGTTATTGTATAGTCGAATTTAACGTTACATGGAAATTGGAATCTAATTAAATGTATATCTACTTATATACTTATATTAAATATGTAGAGGTCAATTCTGTACATGAAATATAATATTTCCTAAATAACTATCACGAGGTGATTAGGGATCGACACTGACGCCAAAAATTTTTGTCCGTCTGTCTGTCTGTATAACCGTTATAGAAACAAAAACTACTCGACGGATTTAAACGAAACTTGGTACAATTATTTTTCATATTCGTGAGCAGAGCAGTAACTCCATTTTTAAGCTTTCGTCGCGTGTGCAACCTACACAGAAATCAAGTATGAAAGAAATGTTCTCCATATTATATAAAAAATATCTCCCGACATCATAAATGTCTATCTTTTATGGTTGAGCTTAGGAGTTCAAAGCTTTCTGATTATATTTGTCTACTAGCTGTGCCCGCGACTTCGTCCGCGTGGAATAGTGACTATGGGACCTATGACCATGGGCTAAGGGTGGGGCAACAATAATTGTTTTTATTTTCATGCTTCCACTCCCACGCCCACTCCCAGGCCCACGCCAACGCCCACGCCCACTCCCCTTCACAATTGGTACCTACCAGATCAAAGCCAGGGTAAGCGCCCCACCCAGCCCCACCGTGGCTACGCCCATTCTGAATTACTACTTAACATACAATTATTGAGTAAATACGTACTACCATAAATAATTAAAAGAATTGTTATTAAAATTTCTTACTAAACTGAGCTAAAAAACTTACGTACCAACTTATTAAAGAAAATCAAGAAATGAAATGCCTAACCTATACCAAATAGTTACTACATAATATTGTAATTAAAAATTATGATTAGTATATAATATCGAAAATCAAAAAAGAAATGCCTAACAAATTCTACGTAAAATTTCTTTTAAATTATGTCATATTATTTTTTAGGAACCAGGGAGGGAGAGGAGCAAATTCTATTTCCTTCCTTTCTTAAATGGATGTTTTTAATAATGTATGGTGTAGCCACTGATCAGCTTAATCGATACTCAATTTTTATCAAATCCAGCAACAAATCCAAATTAGATGTTTCCTGTCTCACGCACGTAACTAAAGGCTGAAGAGAGAGAGAGGGAGCACGTAACTAAACCGTTTAGACGAAGAAAAGTGTATAGAAAAAGGAATAAATAATTTCATAAACTTCCCGACGATCTTTAAAAATAAATTATTATATCATTTTTTTCATTCCCACTTTTACCCCTATGTAGGTATAATAAGTGGATGAACCGATTTTGATACAATTTATCTAAGAACCAGCGTCGGAAAATATGCTGCCTAACAAAAAAAAAAGCCGCATCTAATTCGGTTTACCTGTTAGCCAGCTACGGTGCCATAGACAGACACACACACACACACACACAGAAATACATAGCAGTCAAACACATAACACCCGTCTTTTTGCGTCGGGGGTTAAAAATATAATACGACATAATTTAAAGGACATTTTATGTGGAAAATTTACCTATATGTAGTCAAAGTAACCATAATGTTAATTTGACCCCGCCCCCCCCCTACTACCTCAGCTTACCCCCAAACCCTTGGGGAATTTTGATATGATCATCTGGACATGTAAAGGAATAACTGTAGCGTATAACAGATAAATTACGTTTTATCGTACACTGTACAGTGTACAATAGAATGCCTTAGCAAATGTTCGCCGTGATTACTTATAAATTGTCATAACTTTTTTATTTATGAACTGATTGACATGAAATAAACACTAAATGTTAAATGAAGATTACCACAATACATTAGTGAAAACCGCATCTAAATCGGATAAGCCGTTTCTGAGATTAGCGTGCACAAACATACAGACAAACAGACAAAAAAAATTTTAAGTACAGTTTTGGGTTCAAGATCGATTTAATAATAACACCTGCTAATTTTTTTCTACATATTTTCATTGTACAGACATCGCTTTTCCACAATTTTATTATATGTATTGATGATGATGATGATTGATGATTATAACACTCTCAGTCCGTTTTTACTTAATTTTTATTCACTCGCATCAGTGCCACCTAAAAAATCTTTATATCGAAATTCGAGCAAAGCTAAGAAAATGAGAAATAAGAGTTCTCAAGGATCGTTAGAGGTAAGAGGCTTACTATTGACCGAAAACAACATGTGTTATGCCGAGAACCAGAAACCGCTTCACAACGAGAATTGCGGCTCACAGCTGACCGCGAACGGCATGTACTATCCTGTGAGACCGAAACCTTCACTGAGAGGGTATAACGTCTCACAGCTGATCGCAAATGGCATATTTTATCTCGATAATCTGAAACATTTACTCAATATGAAGACCGTTTGACAAATGATAGGGTGCACCATAATATTATTCGATCTCTCGAAGATGAACATGAGCATAAGCAATGACTAGAGTAGGGACGCGAATATTACCATTATTTGAGACAAGATTATTTGAGACAAGTACGATTAATAAGTTTGTTTAATGAAAGATTAAGAATTGAAACTATTTGGTCTCTTGAAACGGACGAATAGCGAGAGGCCCGTCTTACTGTAGACAGATTTCGACAGTCTTAATGACTTAGAGGTAAACATAGAAGATCAATCTACGAATTCGGTGGTGTGGTCCGACAAATATAAAAGTGGGTTTGCTTATAACCTCACAATTGATTACAGATCATCTTCTGTATAGGCGATATTAACGTAGTATGTTCTTTTTGTAATGCTTTAAAGCGGAGTAAGGAGTCGGCTTTCGTTTGAAGATACACCAGAACCTTTGAAATCACTACTTTTAGAGGAACATGTGCAATCTTAACAGTTCTTAGACAATATTCGCTCTTATAGTAGTGCGTTTTAAATGATCCTTTGGTGCTCAACAATTATCAGAGGATCCTTTCATGCTTACTTTTAAGATACAAGGTCAAGTTTATCATTTGATAGGATCCCTTTTGCCTGAAGGCCAACCTAAGTTTCTTCAAATATATTTTGTATTCGACTACAACGAATAGTCGAATACTAGAAATCAATATTTCTCGAATTTAAAATATTACAATTTTTCCTACAGTAGGGCGACGAATGTATTTTCGCATAGTAACGGAGGGGAACTCACGGGGGGTCGAGTGACGCGGGCCACGTACCACAAACATGCTTAGTTTGTTGTACCGAGCGCGAAAGAAAGTCATCGTGTTTTTAGTAAAATTGCTATGTAAACTAACGTAATTTAATACTTAGGTACATATTATATAATGATGCGCTCAAACTGTTAATCTACATTTAATTTAGATTATTATTTGAATTACTAAGTAATGTAGAATTTAAATCAAATTCACTCATGTTTTCCTCAGATTTTCGATGTCCTCCGATTTTAAGATTTTCTTATCAGAGTATTCAATTTTAATGTAGTTAATTTCTATAAGAGACAATTAAGAACATTCAAAAATAAAGTGTCACGTATTTTTTTTAAACGACGAATGACGAAAAACGACGTAATCGCGGACGAAGTCGCGGGCAACAGCTAGTCTATACTAATATTATAAAAAGGTAAAGTTTGTAATTATGTAAGTATGTATGTATGTATGGTTTTCACACATAAACTACTGGACCGATTTCAAAAATTCTTTCACCATTAGAAAGCTGCATCTTCACTGAGCAACATAGGCTATATTGCATTTTCAAAAAAATAGAGATCCTTACCAAAAATGCAATAATGTATCCCAAGGTGTAAAAAATTCCTTAATAAAAATGCTGTCATCGCGTGCGCTGCGGAATCTATTGAAGATAGAACAAAAAAATGTTCTACGGTATTATAGAATGGATCAATATCTACAAGAAAGTCCGCGATACCATATGTCCATCTTCAGTAGTTATGTTACTACAACAACTTTTTTACGTTTTCAAAGTAAATAGAAGTGCCGTCAGTAATCATTAAATGATGTTTTATTATAGACTGTTTCAATACCAGCAAAATACTTTTTAAATTTAAAAAATTGGATATTCCATTCAAAAGATATATAACGAATTTTTAAAAGTGTCAATCTACAGAAAATAGTAGGTATACTGTTTAATACAATGAGCAGGCGTAGTGCGGGACGCGGACGGGGTGAAGGTGATTTTCATGTGATTAAAAATTAAACCTATAGTCCAACCTATAGTACACTTTTCACTGTCACGATATCGCTATCTATGCGGGTGAAACCGCAGGGCATTGCTAGTAAAATATATAGCCGGGCGGCCGGCCGGTACCGCCGCCGCAAACGCTACGTCCCGCAATTTTTAATTCTGTAATATCTTCGAAAATATTCACTTAAATCATACGGTGTAAAAGGCTATATAGATCTTTATTAAATGAACAATGTATTCAAGGTATTTAATTGGTTAAGGATTAATGCTGTATTGGTTAAAATCGCTTCGAAAATTAGCTATTATTTGTCGTAAAAAGTAAATGACAAAAAAAGTTATTGTGGGTTATCCATAAGAAATAGACATATACCATCACGGACTTTTCTGTAGACCTTTTCAATGTGTATAATACTTAGTATATTATTTTGATAAAACTCGTAGGGCCTGCGTTTCAGCCTGCGTTTGCAATGTAAGCGGAAAAAATGTAATTTTTTACGACATCACATTAGAAACCTCAAAAATAACAGTACTTCTCTACTATTTAATGGATGTTATTATACATATAAACCTTCCTCTTGAATCACTCTATCTATTAAAAAAAACCGCATCAAAATCCGTTGCGTAGTTTCAAAGATTTAAGCGTACAAAGGGACATAGGGACATAGAGACATAGGGACATAGGGACAGAGAAAGCGACTTTGTTTTATACTATGTAGTGATAAGGCTACAATTCAAATGTTCATCGATAATTATTTTTGTATAGCAAAATGGACAAATGGTCGCCAAATCTAAAACTCGCTTTAGCAAGAAATCAGGGACACCCCGAAGTTCGGTTTGGTTAACAGAAAGTAGGTTATTTTAGGAAACGTTATTTGGTGACACAAACCAGTAGATAATAAACAACAACATTTTGGAAATAAAAATGGCAGTAAAATGAAGGAATGTATTTATTGATAATTCAGAATAGCGAGGTAGGTCGTAAGAAAGAAGTTTAATACAAAAGGAGTGATAAGCGACTAGCGAGGTGCAAAATGAGTAATAGGTATGAACGCCGAGTTGGGACGGTGTTGGATGAACAATAGATAATAGGAAAAGGTGATTAATGGGACGCTAATGACGGTACAGACCCACCGGATATCAATTAGATAATATGAGTAAATCGATCTGCACATCTCCGAAACCGTGCATTCTAAAATGGATCGCAAATTCGAGCTCAGACGACACCAAAACTTTTATATTTCTATGATGGGTGCAACTGATTCGCGGGTTCTGGCGCTTGCGCCAGACTGGGGACGAACACAATACCGAAAGATCTATCAAATTTAGAATTTAATTTATTCATACCACGGTAGAGCAACCAAGGGATTTTAAAATTATTTTTAATTTTTAAAATTCTGATGTTTATTCCTTTGAAAATTTGACATTAATCCTTAATCTCACATTTTTATCATACTCATTATTTAACAAAGGCAACAATATGTAATTTTATTATTGACTAATTTATAATGCGGTATGCATTTTGTGCTTATCCAATATTCTTTTATAATAATTAGCCGATCAATCGTTAGGCGTCGAACAGATAACAAATAATCACAACTTTTTATCTTTATAAGTTTAATGAGCTAGACGTTAGTCCACTTTGTTTATATGTATTTAGATTTCCGTATGATATAAATAATAATTAATTTATTCATAGACAAAATCAGGATACACATAAAAATTTATGTGTATAAATATGTAAGAACTAACAAAAAGCGACGCCTTTCTACTAACGTGTGTCGTTACTAAAAGTGAGGTAATAATATAGTTTTATTATGTACTAGCGGTCCGCCCCGGCTTCGCCCGTGGTACATGTTTACGTTTTCTCTACATAAGAACCATCCTCATACTTCAAGGAATATAATAAAAAAATAATTATCGAAATCGGTTCAGCCGTTCTCGAGTTATGCGCTTACCAACACATTTTGCGATTCATTTTTATATATAAGACTAGCGGTCCGCCCCGGCTTCGCCCGTGGAACATATTTACGTTTTCTCTACATAAGAACCATCCTCGTACTTCAAGGAATATAATAGAAAAGAATTATCGAAATCGGTTCAGCCGTTCACACGTGATGCCGTGACAACGCGAAGCGGGTGCAGACCCGCCGCCTTTTTATAGCTCCTGCCGCGAAGCGCGTCGAACGCGGCAACTGATACACAAAAATAATCCTTATGGCATGATTCTGTATTCACGCGCGATGACTTATAGCGTATTTCATGTATAACTTTGGTGTTTCTACACCGATTTACATGATTCTTTTACTATAACCTGCCCAGGAGTATGAAGAATAATTGTGCCAAATTTGGTTAAAATCCGTCGTGTAGTTTCTGTTTCTATAGCGAATATACAGACAGACAGACAGACAGACAGACAGACAGACAAAAATTTTACTGATTGCATTTTTGGCATCAGTAGCGATCCCTTATCACCCCTTCATAGTTTTTTTTTAAATATATTTCATGTACAGAATTGGCCTCTCTACAGATTTATTATAAGTATAGATAATGAATCCCAAAATGTGTTGGTAAGCGCATAACTTGAGAACGGCTGAACCGATTTCGATAATTCTTTTTTTATTATATTCCTTGAAGTACGAGGATGGTTCTTATGTAGAGAAAACGTAAACATGTACCACGGGCGAAGCCGGGGCGGACCGCTAGTTTCATATAATTCCATTTACACATTTTAAATACACATTAAAAAGATACAAGTGTTTGATAAAATATAACGAATTGCATACTTCATATTATGTCGATACTCATAATTACACCTGTATTCACGTAATTGCAAGCGATGCAGGAGCGAGGGGGGAGGGGTAGAGGAGGGGGAGAGGAATCCTGTAATTACACAATTTGAAGCAAGTTTTTCCCTCGCAGCAATTAAACTAATGAATTGGGACGATACGGTATTAATGACATCGCGGAGACGGCGCGAGCGGCGCGGGCGCGGGCGCGGCTAGCTCGCTAACGAACCTCTTCAATTACCCCCTTACACGTCACTTTATATTATGCTCATGTGCTCATTTATAAGCGCTGTTAATTGTTTCATTCTATAATTATAAAATTGTAAAGTTGGCGCTTGTGTAGTTTAAGGTCAAATAGAGTCGCAATCGCCTTTTAAAACACGAATCGTTTATTTACAACCACGTTAGTTCTTATTGTGTATTAAATATTGTTAAAAATTATTTAGGATTAATTGCTATGTTAAATTTATAATTTATGACAGAAAATATCAACATCAATGTGAGAACGTTCAGAACATTCGCAGTTCAAACAATTACCACGTTTATAACATTATACAGCAACAATGTATTGGAAATTACAAAAGCATTGACGCCCGTAGATAGGCATCTATATAAAGACAGTAGGAAGCCAGCAATATATTGAACAATCGCAGATCTGGCGATCTAAATCACGGCTATCTGCGCTTGCGCCGCATCAGATACACGGCTAATGTATGCTGCGCCCAGTACGTGTGATACCGCGCTATCACTGCTAGTCTACGAGTTAGTACGGCCAGGGATACTCAAAGTTGAAAACAAAATAATTCGTGGAAACTTGAAATAGAAAAACTTCATAAAACACTGAAAAGTCCACTTAATCTGACAGACTCCAAAGTCACAATCATCAATCAAATATGTATATCCAATAGTAGAGTCTGTCTCTTTAAGTACACGATTTTCAATGATTTTCAAACTTTGATAAAATGTCCGAGCGATGGCCCAAATTATAGATTTTAGATATTGATTATCATATTATGATAAAAAGAAAGTTATAATTGTATTCTAGAATAGGTTCTAATATGATAAATGGAAATTTTTCTATCAAAATCTGTTTTGGTAAGATTTAACTTCAAAAGTCCCTTTTTAAGCAAGTCTATTTTCTGTAATGTACCTATCTAATAGTATGATTGTGAACTATAAAATAGGTAGGCATAAAATAATATGGAAAAGCTTTTCTTTGGAAGATTTACTTTGAGTAACCATGGTAAATAGCGTGATACAACGGCAAGCCACGAGGATCAGCACAGTTTATAGCCCACAGTCGGGGTTAGGCGAGATTGCTTGTATCATTGTACTTTAAGATCAGCGCCTGATGTGTAATGTATTATAGTAACACTGTTTGCACTAGAAGTAGCTGCATGTTTTACTTTAGAAGAAACCTCTTAAGATACATATCCTATTAATTTTTTTATTTTAGTTCTAGTGTAAATACCAGAATTGCTATAAACAGGCTAATGTCCAGTGTAAAATTTATTTTCATAAGTGTAGGCAACATTATGTTTTATTATGTTTATCTCTAAGTTTTTGATAATAATCGAAGATAATAACGCAATCTTCTACAAAATCTATACAGTCCACATCATCTGTATCACGACAATATTGTACTCAGTCTGCTGTTAACAAAATTTACGGAATTATGGAGCCAATAACAAATCCATCATCTATGATCTAACACTTGATATTTAACGACGGCGACACGGCTGCTGACCGCTCGACACCGGCCAGTAATTGATACCAGCCCTAATTTAGTATTACAACTAACTCGTATTATATTACATGTTGTGAAAAGAGTTGGTAGTGTTTATGTACAAAAACTCGATCATAAGCTTTTCTCTAATTGTAAGTTCTAAAGAGCTAATTCCTTTAATTTGCAAAATAGTTAAAATATATAATAAAACAACATAATATTATGTACAATCACTTTTAATACTTTTGAGTCAAACTCTGTCCATATAAAATTGACCGAAATTCTTTATGGTTTGCTATCTATGGTGTAAAATTTGGAAGTTCCGATCAATCTAATTTATTTATATATAAGATCGCAGTAGTTGTAACGGTTGTAGATGGATGATAAACGAGTGTATCAGAGTTACCATTAGACCGCACGCTCCACGCTCCCACCGAAACGAAACACCATCAATTATCCGAGCTATTAATTTACTTGAGTTTCACCAACGGAAGCATAGCTTTCGTAATGTAGGTACACCGTTTCGAAAGGATTGTTTATGTTTGACAGTAAATAATTTGTATAGATTCAAAATTATCAATTAATTATGTGAGGTGTATATAGTAGCGCAAAAATGTTTAAAATAATATTCAGGTCTATCTGAAATGCAGACATACAAATAGGAATTCTAAACTATAGTAGAGAGTCTATGTAGTTCGAAGTGTTCCATATAAAGTAAAAATGGCTTCAATTTTTATAGGTTTTAATAAAGCTTCCGCTAGCCAGCTTTTCACATGCAAAATACAAATGCGTAAACAACTCGTAGATCTAAAGGAGCATGTTTAAACATGTCCCACAGCTTCATTATTTTAGTATGACTGTATTAATAATATTTGTATACGTAGTATATTATTATTAGTCTGTGATAATATGGTATGAGAACATATTTTGTAGCAATCCTTCCAAAGCTACAAATTTATTACCAATGTATTTGATAAATATGTTAACTTACCTTTTTAGAATAATAAACCGTAACTAATGATCTTTATGTTTTGTGGACATTAATCTCGAACAAGCTAAAGAAATAAATGACAAACATTTTAACTGTGACCCACAATACCAGATCGTAAAATATTCAAATGAAAATAGGCTAAATATTTGTAGTGCCATGACTCAGGCAAGGCTGTTTGACTGACTAGATATGAGGAGCGACAGCACGACTTTTCAATGAATACATTGCTTCGTACATTGAACTAACGTGAAGGCATGTTGTAGGGTGGCGAGAGATGGATGTGTAGCTGAGTGATGTGGTCACGAACGGGTCGGCGTGGTGCGGGAATTAATTAGAAGTTAGAATTAATGCCCGCAGCGCGCAGTGGGCGTGGGAACGGCCAAATATTCGCGACTTTTTTGTTCGCAGTCGAGCGTCGCCGACACGTACCGGTCGCCGGCTCTTTGCTGTATATGCGCTGTTTTGAGAATTCATTCCGCTTGCAATATTTTCTCGATAGTTAATTAATAATTAGTATGCATACTTATTACCATGTAAATTGCTTTTTTTATTAATTTAATAAATAATTTATTCAAGCTAGATTAAAGTGCACCTTTTTTGTACCTAATTAACGAAAAGTTACAATGGTATATTGATTGAAAAAAAGTGTTCACAAAAGATAATAAGATAATATATAAAAAAAAGCTTGGACTATATTCTATAAACTAAACTATACTACACATAATTCAGCCAGTTATTTATTTATCAGCAAAACCATATTTAGAAACCCCGACATCTCGCAAGCACACAACTCAAGCTGTCAGCTCTCAAACAGCAATTAACAAAACGCAGAAATCTGCAAAACAGAGGTATCGCGATTGGTGAGCTTTTAGCGTCGCGATAAGCGCGCCCGCTATCACCTGATACGACAGCTGCATTCAATTGCTTGATAAGGAGCTGCTGATAAGGGTCTCCAGATTATCGGCAATATTTACCGCGCCATCGATAACTCGCTCCAATAATTATAACTGGAGTTATTGTGAAACTTTCCCTAACTCTGAATATGATCTCTGCTAATTATTCCCTGGCTTGTTTATTGATTTTATAATTTAATGCGAGTGGTTTATTTATCTCCTATTGCCTGTTGGTTGCGATATTTCCCGTGTTGTTTTAGATTCGAGTGATATCCTTGTTGGTGTTCGTTTTATAATACAGGTCATGAAAACTAGTGCGTCTATCGTACATAATAAAAAAAAATGTAATAAGTAAATAAATTCACCTGGAATATTATTCAATTTGTGAAAGTACAAATCATCGTGTGATTGTAATTTATTCGCCAATCGTAATATTATATGCAACTTTCAATCAAGAGTCATCGAAAGCCAGCGTATAGTTGAAACTGATTGAGGAAGGACGGAATGGATAAATTCTTCATTTACCTTCCTGTATTATGATTTTAATAATTTTATTATTACGTAGGTATTATTCTACGTATAAAAAATATTTACGTACCTCTTCACTTTTACAAGAAAGAATAAAATGATTGGTTTAGTGTAACTATAAAAGATAATTATTTAATGTGACACTTATTCTATATTTTTTAAATGCGACATTCCAGCGGGGCAAAAATTAGGTATGAGGAAGAATAGTTTCCTAGAACTACAAACATTAAAAATGTATGAGTAATATAAAAATGAATGTTTCACGCTCTAAGACAACACACTAATTAATGCCAATTTGTCACAACTGCTGACGCGTGAAGTGACCCAGAGTTAGGTGACGCTAGTTCGCGGCTCCAATTAGATGACACAACACTATCTGTAAGGGATATGCTTATTACAGTGCTGACACTTGACTGTTGACAGAGTTATTTAATTCCTCCCGTCACGTGTTCCTTAATGGCGGTCTTATCTCTTATTTTGACGGACGATAACTGTAGCCCACTCATTAACTTCGCGAGGATTGGAATGTTTTGCGAGAATTTCGCATACATTAGCCGATTAATTATTCAAATTGTATTTATTACACTTGGTAGAGAACCGAATAAAAACTTACAAAACCTTTAAATTGACAGCACAGACAGTTTTATAAAAAAACATATTTATCCGTAACTATATGTTTTTTTATATGTATACGTTTTTGTATTGGTCCTCAGTAGCGACAGATATCTGATTAGAAAGTAAACTCTAAGAATAAGTTGATACTAATAGTAATTATTCAAATTGACCCACAGTGTACACTCATCAATAAACGCTGACACCGTATCGGGGACATTATTTGAATTTTAAATTCACAATTTGTTATTTTCTCGCTCACAATGTGACGCTTTCCGATTGAATTTACTAAAGCAGTAATAATGTTATTTATTAATAAACTATGATTATTAATTTTAGACCAATAAATGTTGAGTGTACATTTATCGATAGTTGAATTACATTTTTAAGTGAAATGAAATGTAACCTTTTTTTATGGAACATCTTCAATAAGTACTTAGTACAGTATATAATATTATGTTATAACTTATAACATTTAAAATTATACTTTATTATACTAAAAAGTGAAATTTATTTTTATCACATCAAGATACGGTCTATTCGTAGCAATGTAGAAGAGATGAAATACATATAATTAATACAAATATTTCTTAAGCTAAAGCGTAGGCAGCTGTATCGTTCAGCAGATAATTTTGTGTATTATGTTGGAATTAGCAGTTGAGAGGACGAATTAAAACTTCCTCCTTTTAATGAACCCAGTAATTACAATAACATGTTAAGTATGCTTACGAATTTAATAAATAACTGGATCGTTTTTGACTTTTCAAAGGAACTTTTTGCAAAATATTATATATCATTCATAAATAATTTAAACCTCGCTTAATTTAGACGATTTTAATACAATTTGAAGGCATTCCATTCAGTAGCTTTTTTTAAAAATTCATAGTACAGCGTTACATTTTCCCCGTTTCAATATCGCAAAATAATAATATCGATTTATTTGTAGAATCTCTGGTTTAACCTATAGCTAATCATCAAAAGATAGAGTCAATAAGTTTACTACCAATTCCACAAAACTAACCGATGTACTTCTAGACATTTTAAACATAGTGCGGGCTACTTCAGACTGAACACTGATACATTCTTACTTACTTAGTCATTACACACGGATTCTCGTGAGATATTGAAGCGTGTCACATGATCGATAAACACAAAACCATTAGTCGAGGGATTACTGAGCAGCCTCCACCCGCTTATCTGATGCCTGCAGCTTAGCTCCAACATGTGTGCTTATATCTTTATTATCCCCACGCTGGTTAATAATATTATGTGTTACTGACGTTGTAAATAACCATTTTGTGTCGTATTTCGGAATAACTAATGTTGCATGATTATTGGTTTTACTTATTACTGGTAGAGTCAGTAGTCAGGACTCAGGATAGTCATAGTTGGTAGAAGTCACTAGTCATCTATAGTGGGTATTAAAATACAAATGCCTAAAAATTATATTATTGTATAACATTCTAAGTTGAATAATAGATAGTCGTAATTCAAATCCTGATAAACAAAACATGATAAATGTTTTAAAGGAAACTAAATAGATTTCAAATGATCATAATTTAACATTTAAAAACCATTTAAAATGTCGTATAGAAAACAGACATTTCTATTTATAATTCCATATCCTTAAGAATAAACATTATGAAAGATAAAGTGGTCTGAGACGCTTTTATTCGGAAGCATATCTAATAACATTAAAATAACTTCTGTGTAAGCTTCAAGTATAAATATTGATGAGATCTGTCCGTCTGTGAACACTAAACAGTGCATAAACGCTCGTTAAGTTAATCGGAACGGCTCAATTAATAGCCATAACATTAATTAGAATTTGAACTGCGCTCCGACCGCGGGTGTTCACTTTCCCTACTTTTGTAAATATCTTCATTAATGCCTCTTTGAATGTAATCACTGTCATCCTAAAGCCTTGATAAGGAAGGAACTATACAAGGAATGAAGATAGTATTGACATGGATATAAGTGCATATTAATGGCTTCATTGAATATATTACTAGTATCAGAACAGTTAGTTAATAGTTATTGAAATATAAACAGAAAATTGTTATCAATCTACACAAATGTGTAAAAGTGTACCTTGTCAATATTAAGTTGATAAAAGTTCCAAAGTTCTATGCCTTAACAACCGTTCCAAGGAAACTATCAGGTTGTATTTAACTGCAACGGTGAGAATAAAAAGAGTTTAATTTATATATTGTTGCATTCAAGACGAACAATGTGATGAATTCAAGCAATGTTATCGAGTTAACAATTATGGAGTTTTTCTAAGCACAACAATGTCGCCGCTCGTCCACTCTAACCCGCTATTAGGGACGTCCTACGTTTCTATATATCGATAAATAATAAATGTAACAACAATCGCATCAGATAATAAATCGCATTTATTAACTGATGCGATTTTTGTTTGTTTGTCATTGTCTAAGTAATCGCCAACAATGTGACTTTTTTATATTTATTCTATGTTATATATCGGTACATACTGTAACAATAAATATAAAACGTATACAATTATCAATTATAGATAATAATGCATATTTGATTAGAAAGTGAAAGTAAGCAAATCATCACTAAGGTTCAGATATACAATGTTGCAGGCTATTGTATCGATACTCTTTTTTTGAGACACCCCTACACGCCTGTACGGAGGCTGTATTTAATTAGGTCGTAACAAAGCCTGTTTACTGCGCGATCTTATCGCTCCTGCCTTCACTATTTATACTATTCTTTTGTTATATTCCAATTTTAATTCTTACGACTTATAAATACCGATTGAGATTAATACCGATTATATATTATTTTAAAAATGTTGATCGTGAGGTTGGATTACATCGGGACTAATATTCCGTGAAATGCAACAGGTTGGGATCTATTGATGCTTGACTAAATAACTATTTTTATTTTGGGGCTTTGTAAATTTAATAATAAATTGTATCATGGTTTATGGAGCGTATTAACATACACATAAACTTAATTTTATTTAGAGTAGATAGACATTGTTTACACTAAATACAATAATGCAATTCAATAATTATTATTAAATCAATTTTAGTAAAAAAATTAATTGTGTTAGATAAAGTGTATTATTAATATTACGTACAACTTCATGAAAATTGCTGAACAATTTTGATTTAATGTCTTGTATGCGAGTAAAATAAATCTTATTTATGATATATCGTTTATCGGAAATACTCAAACGAAGTAATCCAAGCCGCTAGTGTAGAAACATTCAGCTATATTAACATGAGACATGTCGTTGAAGTCTTTTCTATGGCGCGGCGTTCGCGGCGCAGTGTCGCAAATACCTGTCCCCAGCAGACGATACTATCGCTATCGGCTCCGCTATCGGCCCATCGGTTCGCCGGCTAATTGCAACAAACGTGACACTCCGGGAAATAGAAGCAATCGCTGCTATTGCCGACTGCTACCAAATGACTCTATTTGTTTTGTAATGATACTCATGTAGGTTGTTAACGTTATTGTTTTCGTGGTATTGTTGAAATGGTAGTTGATAACATTATAGATACGGGAGGTACACATTCAGTTGTTTTGTTATCACATAATCTCCTATCTAATAATATGATATCGAAGTTCAATTTTTACCAGTCACCGGCAAGGGCTGTATCTAGGTTGAAACGTTTTTATTATTGACTCATGTGACTCTACCAAAAGACACAGTGTTTTTAAAGCCTACAATTAGAATTATAAAACATTTAATGTATCCATTGTTTCATTGCTGAGTGTAATTTCCAGAGTTTGTGTTTTGTGTGGACAATTTCGTATTCAAGAACACGCATAAATAGTTGAAATGTCGTTTCATCGTTCGCTTTGTTCCGAGTCGTAAAATAATATTATGAAGGACAAAAAGTGTTTCAATGCTCCGTGAATGAGCCGCGGGTATACGAGCAAAAATGGCCACAATGCTGAAGACGAACATACGACTCGTCTCTTTTTATGTAACTCATATATCGTCGGAGCTTACGCGCAGCTTCCTTTGAGCGACGCAATAAACGTTTGTTCAACAAAACTATTGCATTTGCAAAAAGCGCTTGTAACATTCGGTTTGGAGTGTCATGTTGTTTTCGCTGTGTCTGCAATCAGACAGTAGTAGTTATTTACTTTCATCTGTATTGAAAATGTTTTACGATGCTGGGGAAGTTTAAAAATAAACTTGCAAAAGGCACATAGTATTAAAACTATATGCAGGTACTTATAATGTTTAGCAATTTCATTACGAATTCAAATTATAATATTATGTACCTATTACAATTTGACCTTAATACTTTTTTAGTAGTCGACTTAAATATTCCATCACATTCTATTATCAAAAGAGAAAATTATTATAAAATATAGTATATTATATCTGCTGGACTTTAACAATGAGAATTCGTGACGTTTAATAAATGATATCAAAATATTATTCATATAATATGAATTGCAGTGAGACTGAAGTAAACATCGGTAGTGGAATGTATTGTGCGGTGGTCCACCATAACTACGTAATTGCTTATGTTTTGCAGCGACTCTGCGGCCGCGGCGTAGCGTGCTGTAGTGTGTCGTGTTGTAATGCAGTGTGTCGCGGTGTGTTGCGCTGTGTCGCAGTGTGCCGCGGTGTGCTATGGGTCGCTATTGCGCCCGTGTGCTGCTGTGGTCAGGCACAAAGGTGCTGTGATGATCTTTGACCGCTGCACCGAGAGATGGCTTAGGTTTTAATTCACGTTAAATTAAAAGAATATATCCTAAAAGTAAATAAGGGATAATGTCAAAAAAACATCATAGATGCCTCATACGTCGTAATCGTTATGAGGCGAAGTTGTCAAAGAGCCGATGAAATGAAACATCTTTAAGATGAACATCTTAAACGATTCGTGGACTTAATGCTTTAAATATAAATTTTAAAAACATGTAGAGTGTTTTATGAAGTGATTACAATCTTGAATATAGGTAGACAAACATTTTAACAAAACTTTTTTCTTGTTAAGTAAGTACCTATCACTTCAGTATTTCTTTAATACTAGTATTATAAACACCACCACACATACTTCCTTCGACTCTTTGACTTTTAGTAGTTTTGCGTGAGAGAGGCACACCACTGTGCCCCTGATAATAAAACATTCCTCGAGTAATGAGTGTTCGGGCGCGGAGGGCGGCGGGCGGCGAGCGGGGGAGTACGGGGGGAGTGCAGCGGCGAGGGGGCGGGGAGGGGAGGAGGCAGATCGAATTGGCGGTGAAACTGTAGCGTTTACGGCGGCGGGCTGCGGTCGGCATTCGTTTAACCTTTTATTTATTGGCGATAACCCGAGCGAAAACTAATACTCTCCGACATTTCATTATGTTTGTACCTGAGCTAGCTAGCCGCAGCCCGCGACCGCGCCCGCCCGCTGTCTCACTGGACTTGCGGTTTAATTGGAGAATGCTAACGTTGTATGTAAATATTTACACGTTATGTGTGCGCTCGATTCGATCTGACGTGAAAGTAAATGTGATTGTTTATGCAAGCTTTTTAACATGCCTTATTATCTACAGGAGAGCTTTCTGTTTAACTGTCAGTAAATTTGCAATGAGCTGAAATTTTGAACACACATGCTCGTTGGTAATTCCCGACTGTACAAAGATAAAAAAGACTAGAGCTTTTTAGGAATTAAATTACCTTACATACCTTTCAACTTTCAAGAAACGATAAGCTTTTTAACTGATTTATTAACGCCACACATTCTCACATCGCTCCATAAAAATATAGCTTTATATTATATTCTATGAACTAAATAATTTCTTTACAAACACGTTTAATGAATTAAAATAAATTTTATTTTTTGAAGCAAGGCGCTAAACTTACGTTTTTTAATTAGGTAACATTTGCATAATATATCAATTTAACTTTCCATTGTACATTAATTATTAGCATCACTAGAATCGTATCTCTAACTCCAAAAGAGATTGTTGACGTAATGTGAAGCATATCTACATATACTTGTACTCTACCTGTTCCGATTTATTTGATTGATCGGTTGAACGCTTTCATTTCAACTTGTATTATTGTTGGTTACGACTTCTCCTCGGTTAAGTAATTAGCGTATTCAAAACTTGAACATTTGTTTATTCAACAAGACTTTTTAAGCTGCCTCTTTTGTTGTTTTTTATAGAGAGAATGTTTATTGTTCCTTACTTAAATATTTACATTTATTATAATTATATATATATGTTACGGCTAAAGGTAGGTGAGAACATAAACTTAAGATTAGCCGGCTAAACTTAGGTTTATTTTCGACGAGGTGTTAATGTTAGTTTGTTCTATCTTTAGCCGGCTAAACTTAAGTGTAACCGCAGGCCCGTGGCTAAAAATGTCGGGGTGGGTAGATTTGGTTACTATAATACATGTAAGGAACAGGGCGAGTGTTTTCTGGCACTTCGCCGGCTGCTGCCGCAGCACGCTCGCTGCGCTCGCTCGGCTCGTGCGGGTCTTAAGAGTTCTAACCTAACCTAACCTAGCCACCAGCTTTCTGCCCTGAGTCGGGGTGGGTAGATTTGGTTACTATAATACATGTAAGGAACAGGGCGAGTGTTTTCTGGCACTGTGCGGGCCCCTCAAGCCCTCCACCGGCCCGGCGCTAACCAAATCTACCCACCCCGACATTTTTAGCCACGGGCCTGCGGTTACACTTAAGTTTAGCCGGCTAAAGATAGAACAAACTAACATTAACACCTCGTCGAAAATAAACCTAAGTTTAGCCGGCTAATCTTAAGTTTATGTTCTCACCTACCTTTAGCCGTGACATATATATTGCTATAAACTATTTTTAAAAAGCCGTTATTTAATGATACAAAAATTTAGACTTATTTTAGAAGATTCGACTAACGGGTCGTCGGTTCGCCAACAAACAAGTTTCGGGGATTCTTCTACACATCAATTTATTGTGTAGCAGACAAGATGTTAGCAATGTTGGATCGCTCCCATGTCTCGAAGGGCACGTAAACCCATCAGTTTCGCACTTGATCTCTGCTCGTGTCAGATATTCTCCTCTATCGTACCTTGAGAATAATGGTATAGATAATTATTATTACTAAGCAAATAAATTGAACTTGTGTTTTCGCGGATTTTATTGCGCTACAATAAGTATCTACTATTTATAATTAGTTTATAAGTATTATTAAGGCTTAAGTAAAGTAAAGTAAGTTTAAAATGACCATTGGTGATTCTGTATTTGCATTCGAGAAAGTATTGTGTTTTAACGATAAGTGGCTAAGTGCGATGCGCTGTTATCGCGCGAGAGATCTGTGAGCACCTAATAATAGCAATCGTGTTGTGATGTTGTTATCAAACATAAAGCAAACATAGTCTATTATAAAAAAAAATCTGATCCCGTTTTTCTAATTCAGATTGGAATATTTTAACCTATTTCAAAGAACAGGTTATCAATATGATGTGCGAAGGTTATCAATATGATGTGCGAATGTATTATTTGATAGTTGATAGTATGTAATATTGTCAGAAATACAAACACATAAAGTATAGGTATCTTCTTTGCAATACCAATAAATGAAAAGAAATGGATGAGACTGTCACGATTATTTTTTGTTATCGGTCAAAGGTTAAGTTCTCAGCAAACTTGTTGTGTTAATATGCTAATAAAATAAAAGTAAAAACATTAGAAACATGATGTCACATTGTGGGAATCCCTCCGATAGCATCATGATAGCATCGCCTGCATTAGCGCATAATATTATAATATTATTGCGCTCTTCGATCGCGATCGTCGATAGCGGCTCAGCAGTTGCATAATGGTGGCGTGTAAACAAATATAAAAGTGCTTTAGCCAACAATACAGATAGCCATCGGAATATATATTAAACTCGTTGTGTTTCTTAAACTCTGATGTTTTAACGGAATTTATTGATTTGTAGGGCGGTATATGATTTGCTGTTTTTAACGTCTGAAATAAAAAGGAACAAGAGAAACGATTACAACAGATAATTACACTTAAATATAGGAAATCAAAGAAGTATTTATTGCATTGCATATTCATGAGTTTCAGCCAATCGCGACTGGTTCTTCTAATTCGTCGCATCAAAAACACATCATTAGTTGCTGGCCGGTCCGGGCTGCGGCTGGCCGCGCTCCGGCACGCCGGTCACGTCACCCGCCGAATCCCGGAATGTGGGGAAGAAGCTGCAACGGACGATGATTAAAACAATTCCAACAATAAGTCAACAATCAGTGCACCGGTTTCACAAAAAGGCTCGCGGGAACCAGTCGCGGGCGCGGGCGGTGCGGGGTGTGCGGGGTGAGGGCGCAGGGCGAAGGGCGCGGAGGCGTGCGGGGGGCGGGAGGCACCTGCGCCGCCGCCGAGGGCGACGACCCCCACAGCCTGCGCGCAGCCGTGCACCCTGACACACTGATTGAGCGCTGCATCCCGGCTTAGATGCCCAACGCACGAACCTTATTTACCGACCAAACCTATAGAGTGCAATATAGGTACATGATTACGATAGGTATATTTCAATTACTTATACAATAGTAATATAACAAGTTTGGAAATTCATAGCATCTAGGAAAAAATTGACGTTACGGCTACTATTATACAATTGTTCACTAACTACTATTATACAATTGTTTTCACGTAATAATACATTAATCCAATAAACAATGGGTCTGAAAGGTTGAAAAAAGCTCGGTGGTGTAGCGTAACAAGGAGATTCCTGTACCGTTCGTGATGAGACTCTGCGTGTCGGCGCTCTGTCACGATCCCTGCGCTGCACAATGGACGCAGGAAACGTTTTTTGGCTTTAATTTAATAAGGAGGAACCGTGACCTGCTTCCCAATGTTGTTAACTCGTATTAAATAATATTTTATGGCAGTCGGGTCGTTTGATGCTACACCTACACCTTGGGAAAATCTTCACTAAGTAAAAACTTCAACAAACGATCTCATATTTTTATTCATCAACACGTCGCATCATATGAACAAAAGAAAAAATTATAGGTATCCCGCATTGCTAACTAGAATATTATGAAGTGCAAATAAATCTAAGAGTATAAACTGGTAATTCGTATACCTATAATATACACCACAGATCACAGAAATGATATACACCATACAAGTTATCCTAACTCGTTCTTTGGCTAGCTAGTAAGGTCACAAATTCAAAAAGTAAATCATCTCTACACATTGTAACACCTTTAGGAAACAACTGTTTTTTCCTTTTTTTCCACTGTCCGCTTCACCCGCAACTTACCCTTCCGCGTACGGTGAAACTGTGGAACGATTTGCCACGCGGTGTTCCCGAACAACTACGACATTGGAGCCTTCAAGAAAAGAGCTTATTTGTCCATAAAAGGCCGGCAAAGCACCTGTAACACTTCTAGTGTTACAAGTGTTTATGGGCGGTGGTGACCACTTAACATCAGGTGGCCCACCTGCTCCTCTGCTTGCTCTGATATATAAAAAAAAAGAACAAGCAAAATTTTATACTTTAGCTACATTATAGCTATTTTCTCCCGATCCACTTAGGCTCTATGACATTGAAGAGTAAAAATCAAATTGCGCTTACAACTTTAATGCAAAAAAGGTAGACATTAATTTTATTGTACTTATAAACAAATATTGAAGATAAAATAAAAGCACCTTACGTACCTACTAAACTTTTACGTTAATCTTAAAACTGAAAAAAATGTGAATGAAATAACCTGAAAAGGAAACTGCGCCAAAAAGTTCCCATTATCACATTTAGATTCTCAGAGACACCGTATATAATAATATAAAGTGTCTCATTGTACTTCTTGTGATATTTTTTGTCCCTGTCCAGTGTACAGTCATCTATAATATAAATTGACTAAAAGCTATAATACATTTTATCAGCTCATTTTCAAAGCAATGCGTTTACGTGACTTGCCAGTTGCCTACTGGACCATTGCTGCATTGGTCAGGTTATAGATTCGGTAAGAGATATTTCCACTGCTGTTTATCTTTATTATAACATTTGTGGATCTTTGTTTTGGGCTTCAGTAATTGAAGTGACGCGTAATGATTTAAGTTACGTAAAAATAGATTCTAATTTCTGCCTCTTTAATTAATATTCATGCACTTAACTATATTAAGACTCTAACCACTAAAGTAATTATAAAGTCGTAAAATATGAAAGTTACCAAAAAAGGAGATAATAGAATCATAATAAAATTAAAAAATTACGCGTCAAATCAATTATTACTTAAGCCCAAAATAATGTTCCACCAAATAAAGGAAGTTAATTTCATACCACGAATCTCTAAATAAAAATTTAACAATAAAATTCAAATGTTCAAAAGTTTTGAACCCGATCCTATTCTAATAATGGGAAAATATTTAGTTATCGCGGCGTATAATCGAATTTATTAACACGGAGTGAGGCGGTCGAATTGTGGCCACAAAAAGTGTTCCGAGCGGGGCGCGGGGTGCGGGGCGTCGGGACGAGGGGGGAGGAGGGAGGCAGAGGCCTCATCAATTCAATTAGGGCACACAATAAATGCTATTTAGTTACGATGACTTTCATGTTGCGTAATAATAACTTATGTGTTTGATGCACATATTTTTCACCGGTTAATTGAGGTTGAAATTATTTTGTGGTAGTCGCTACCGACATTGTGTTTAACCGTCGGAATTTGTGGAGCGATCGAGAATGGAGTTTCCAATTAATCCTGCAATAAAATATATTAATATACTGCTTTCTTACACAAAGTTTTTATGAGATACATGTCGTTGTTAATTATAATAAAATGTACAACTTTTTAGTTTATTATGATTTATGGGGCGAACGTCACAGAAACGTGTTTTTAATTATGAATCATCGTAAAGTGCTCGTATACAAAAATTATATGTTTTTATATGCCATATTAAACAATAAATATTTTTAATTTGAAGATAAGTATGAATAATAACACAGTAGGTACCTATATTCTTATATTCAATAAGTGGTTTATTTATATTAGTTATGTCTATACTTTTCCACACGAATACATAATTATTAACCGACTCCTTTTGAATTTTGTTATTAGTTTGCATGTTTTTATGTTAAATCATGCAAAAATAAAAAATAATGAATCACAAACAACATGAAACTCGCGAAAAAACTAAATTCCGCTTTGTTTTCCCTTTGTATCATAATCATCACGAGCTTATTAAGGGCTTAATTATCTTCTTTTTACGCGAGAAGCCGCTCGAGCCCGACCAGCCGCCACTGGCCACACAAGCACTAGCAACATAATTAATTTCAAACTTAATAACAATTTAACTACGTTGTAAAACACCTGCATAATTTATAATACATTATTATATTTATATAGAGTCATAACTTCGAGCCGTTAAGAAAACTAATGGTTTGTTTCAGGGCGGCCTATGACAATAATGAAATACATACATTAAATTATCATAATCAACGAGCAATGTTTAAAATGAATACACAATTTACGTTAGTCGCTCAGATCGCAACATGCGATACGCAATCGTCCACAAATCTGCCGCGATACAACTAGGCTATTACTGACAGGCCCACGTTTCAATTGTCAAGTGTATGGAGCTCAGTTGAGCAATAAGAAGGCTTTACTAAGCGTCCCAATAGCGCAGAGCGATCGTATCGCGCTCATTTCTCGACAAATCGCCCACTCGGTATGCTGAAACTCATGAAATGCAACGATTTCCGCGAAGATCGCAATCTCGCCGCGACGCGACCGCCACGGGACGACGCGGGGGAAACTGACTTAAAGTGCGCATTGTATGAGCATCTCCAGATTTGAGACGTGTACCTATCGGCGCTCCTGGCCGCGGTACTAACAACAACAAAAGTATACAATGGTCCCTGTATGTTTAAATAGTAATCAGAGACATCTCTTCTGCGTTGTACCATCTAAACGTCTTACAGCTTCACAAATAAAATAAGCTTGGGCTAGTAACATTAAATACAGATTGATATAAGCTAAAAATCTCAATTTTATCGTCATACATTGTTGAAACTAAGTAAAATTAAATGTATAAAACACCGTTCATATTCTAGATACTCTCGACGCCGATTAATTATACCAATTCTCCACTGCAGTAGCCAATTCGATCTGAGCGATTGGCCGCGCTTGACAATTCCTAGAGGAGTGAAAACAAAACAAGAGCAGTTGTATAATGCATGGAGTCACGGCGGCGAGCGTGACGAACCGGCCGGCCACCGGCGGAGGCTCCGGCGGAGGCTGCGACGGTTTCACGGCTGTGGGCTTTTTTAGTGAACGAAACGTGGAGGCGTGTCCCGTGCTGATAAGCAGTAGATTGCCGAGACAATCAGTTCTAGCTGATTAAAGACAAGCTGACAAAGAATCAAACAATTTTATACGTAGAATATAGATAGAATGCGAAGATTTTTCCTCCTATAGCTACATTCTTCATCTACTAGCCGCTCCGCGCGGTTTCACCCCAGTGGCTCTACTCCTGTTGGTCGTAGCGTGTTGATATATTATAGCCTATAACCACAAGTTTGATTAGAATTTCGATATAGTTCTGTGAATTGCACTATGTACCATCACTGATGATCATCCCTGAAAGAGAAAAACTTTTATTAATGCTATTTCCTTTATATGTTGTTTAGCCCTTGCAACTTGCAAGCTTTTCATAACATATCGCTCCTATTTGTAAATCGGACATTACAGCTGTAGCAACCGTTAGCGCTGGCACACTCGATCAATAGAAACGTAGCAGGGACTTATATGGCACAGCCTAGCGACAGGCTACGATTTATCGGGTCTGCGACAGATCCTATCTGCGGGTCCGATAGCATCAGATCTCCGTATTAGCATGCTAATGAGTTGCGGTAATAGCGGGTAATAGCCACCTGCGGGTGACGTCACACCCTCCCCCCAACCCGCACACCGCACCTCGTGTTACGTGACGGCGCGGTGGCATAAGGAAGCTTTGAGGGTGACAATAATATGAAAGATTTCCTGAAGTAAGTATTGCGTTAGAGCCATATAGTGGACTAGCTTTCCGCCTGCGGCTTCGCCCGCGTTTTCAAAAAAAGACCCGCATAGTTCCCGTTCCCGTGGGATTTCCGGGATAAAACCTAGCCTATGTCACTCAGAAATGATGTAGCTTTCCAACAGTGAAAGAATTTTTCAAATCTGCCAAGTAGTTTCGGAGCCTATTCAATTCATACAAACAAACAAACAAACAAAAAATCAAACCTTTCCTCTTTATAATATTTGTATAGATTAATTTCAAAACTTTATTTAATACATTTAACAGAGCTTTGTAATTACAATTATGGAGTAGAGTCAATTATTATTACATAATAACTTGCATGCGCTACACTAAAAATTTCACTACGCTTTACTGTGAACTCGGTAGAGATTTGTCTCTCCTAGAGATTTTTTTGTATTGTTTGAAGAACAAACAAATTTTCTATGACCAAAAAAGTAATACAAAATTCGAACTATTCAATTCTATACATTATAGTATATTACCTATGTTTTAAATAAAACCAGTATTCTTTAGAAAAAAATATTTAAATTATTTAATGAATTGAATTAATTAATGCGCGGCCAACCGAATAGTCAAAAATTTGGCAAAAGAAAGCTTTTACTCGTAACATTTTTGGTACAAATAAGTAGCGAGGTATGTAACAGGTTGGTTATGGTGGCCGAGGCGTGACGTCACACGCACGCGCAGTTCGCGCGGATAATCGCCATGTTAATTAAGTCGAGGGAAAAAAGCGCGCGCAATTAGCCGCCCTGTGCACAGCACACAGGCACAGCCCACAGGTGCGTCTGCGCGCTCTCACGAGTATCATAACGGCCTTTTTTGTGTGTAATATAGTCTCGTGTTTTAGCACCTTTTTTGTGCGGCCGCTTGTTTGTTCTATTTGCATAATTCCAGGTAGGTCGTTTTTGTTCGGGAAATTAAGATATAACGATCTGTGCTCCGCCACTGAATAGCTTTGAGAGAATGTGGGAGGACGCGATGTGCTTCACTAATTATATGCGACGCCTGAGTCTCAGCCTTATTTAATTAAATTTTTGGAGTAGGTACTGATCGTTATAATTGTAAAGATAATATTTATTTGTTAAGGTACACATGTCCTAATCGACATCTAAAGAACAGGTGTTATACACTTTTTATCTACATGTTTTTGTTAATTTTATAAATTAGCATTAAGAAAATACACTATCGAACTCATCTTCGTGCAGCTTCGAAGCTCAAACAGACAAGCTATGGATATAAATTCTACCCTCACGGGCAAGAGGCGCAGAGAATCGCAGAACGGTACCTGAAACTACATCGTATAAAGTTTCAAGTGTCGTTCTGTCTACATTTTGTCACTTCGATATTATGATGATGACGTCATATTCTGTAAGTTGGTGGCCGTGTTCAGTGTTCACACGTCGTCAAAGCTAGTTCGGCTAATTGATTGTTCTGCTTCACTTGCCTTAGACCGGTGAACATGAGAATTCGTGTTCTCACTTTGTTTACAGTTTTAGGACCTGTTCTATTAATATAAAAACGTCTAGATACACTCAAAATATTTTTTAATGAAAATTGAAGTTCTGTATAATATTATATTTGACACCTTTTGATACCTAGTTTTTAGGAAAACTTTCAAGTTTATTTTTCGCTACGCTAAGATTGGCTTTATTGATAATGTTATCGTTCGAAATACGATACAGGTGATATTTTGCACAAACTTCATAAATAATATTAAATTAAAAACAGCCATTTAGCTGTCATGCTTCACCGTCCAGACTTATAAGTTCTCGAGTTTTTACATTATGTGTAAATTGTACGTGTTAAGAGAACATTTGAAAGTTAATATCGAGTATAACGTGCGGCTCGATCGCGTCGCACATAAACAATAACATTACATGCGACATCTCAAATTTGAGAATTCAATGAAGCCGGTCCGTCCGAGCGTTTTTGCCGAAACTCCGGTGCACATAAATCCTGCGCTGATGTGACAACCGCCGCGGCCGTACAGACGATCTGCGCAGGGCTGGATTTTCGTACCTTATTATATTATTCCTCTTCGCATTATTGTATAATAAGTATCTGAATAATTGTGTTTCAAAATTTCATCACGTTCGAAGGAAGTACGAAATGGATTCTTACCTTTCAGGTCATCTAACAACACGTCATCTAACAACACGTCATCTAACAACAGAAATGGCACTATATAATATTGCATCTAGGTAATTTATGTTTAACCAAAGAAGATTTGGAGAGCAACGTATCACATGAATGTTATTACGTTTATATTATGGAAATAGATAATAACTTTAGCATTATTATTTTATTTATGCGCATAATAAATCTATCGCTCGCTATAATCGCTGCTAGTTAGTGTTATCACAACAAATAATTCACACAAATTGCCAAATTTTCCCAAAAATTTATATAAATGACGGGATATAAAACTATTTTTAAAACCAAAATCCAACCCTGCGCCGAATCTCGATGCAGAAGCGGCCAGGGAAGGGTAGGGGAGGGGAGAGGGGGGGCAAGGTGATGTTTCCGAGGAGCTTATTAAAATACCTAAACCGAATCGCAGCGGAGACAACTCGTGAGAATCGAGGACTAATTAAGCGAAATGAGAGGCTTGATAAAGATGGTGGTCGTCAGATGTTGGCGGCCGATAGCGCTCGCCCGCGCCGCGCCACAGCGGCCATACATCGCGACCTGCCCCCAAAACATGAATATATCAAACGTTAATCACTCGCCGGACTTGCTTAAGTACCTAATTAAAATTGTTATCGGAGTGGTTCTGCAAAAAAATGCTAATACAGAATAAATTATTGACCCGATTTTGGGTACTTGTCTGACAGAACGCTGTTGTTAGGCTTTAAAAATGAAACTTTATATTTTTAAGAGCCAAAACAATTATAGATTGCCAAAAGATTTCCCAAAATAATTATAAAGGCGGGATTAAAATTATGATAAATTTTCAGTTATTTGTATATTTTGTATCTGGATGCTTCGATGTATGAAACTTCTGGTCAAACTTCAAAAATATAAGTAATTTCTTAGCACAGTAAAAAATTAAGATACTTAAAAATGCAGCTGATTATAATGTTATGACAGTTTTTCTTGTCCGATAATTAATATACATAATATGTGTTAATGTACAATAATGTGTTAATGTACAATAACAGCCGCCTCTCTAGCTTAGTACGAATATTGCACATTATTTAGTTGTTATCTAAAAAGCTTTTAGTTTGTTGATTAAAAGTATTTATAGAACTAATATGTATTCGAATTTACAAAAAAGTGTTTTCGGTCGCAAAGTTCACGATAATACTAGTCTCGCATATTTTGCTTTGACTCTACCATTAACATCTTCTTATATATAAAAATGAATCGCAAAATGTGTTGGTAAGCGCATAACTCGAGAACGGCTGAACCGATTTCGATAATTCTTTTTTTATTATATTCCTTGAAGTACGAGGATAGTTTTTATGTAGAGAAAACGTAAATATGTACCACGGGCGAAGCCGGGGCGGACCGCTAGTACCTAAATTAATATAAGTTTTAACAGTAGATTAAAGCAGCTTATTAAACATACTATCATAACTCGTTCTTCCATCATACGAGGAAATTTCAAACTGTTTTTAATTATTTCATTTTATTCGCTGTCCCCAGGGATCCAGCCTTCAATACGTCATCTTTAAAGCGCGAGCTTTTGTGTTTTTCAGGTTATTACAAGCTAATTACAACGTTTCTCAATAACTTCTTCGTTAACTTGTGAGCTAATAATGTTTGCGTTGCGCGGGGCCGCGCGGGTGCTGCGCGCGCAATCTGCGGCCGTGGGCGCACTATCGCCCGGATGCGCGTGAGACGATGATACGCCACGTTATTTCGTATCTACGCGTTTCGCTAATTAACTGGGAAATTTTCCTCTTACACAATTCGACAATTATTCTATTAACACCTTACGCAAATGTCATATGTATATATGTACTACTACTTATTGTTACGTATAAAATATGTAATGTATGTTTTAGCTTTGGTGTCAACACACAAGCACAAATAATTGCGACACTATAATAATTGTCCCAGTAATGGAATGTTATCTTATAGTAAACTAAATTCACTAGCTTATTGCTTGTTCTTCCCTCGTCACTGGTATACAGTCGAACAGTGCGTGCGAGCTATTTGAGCATAACCGACTCACGCTAACGGCTAAAGGGTCGCTCACATGACTAAACCAAATTATTATTCTATATAATAGATTAAAATTTGAATAGGCGACTTCGTCTCCGTTTTGTCTCGAAATTCTGGATCTAATGGAGTGCTATTTCCAAATAAAGTAAAATTGAAAGATCTACAAGGACCGGAGACTTTGCTTCACTGAGCCTATTGGTAACCTGATTACAAAGTGCTCACTTACAGCATCGTTCAATCCATCGCTTCACGATAACGTTATATAAATCTAAACTTAATTCCGAGACCTGCTAACCGTCCGCCATACATGTACATAGAATCATTCACGAGAACACATATAATAGATTTATCACCGACAATATTTACAAGAAAGATGTCGAAATAGGATTATAACGAGCTGAGAACAAGTCTGCTTTATTGGCACTCATCTAGTTTTAACAAGTAATTAAGAGGTCCGTGAACCGACGCGACGCTGCGACCGTGCCGATGTCACAAGGATCGTTGTGTAGACATTATTTATTTATTAAATTGTTATTCTTACTTAATGTAATGCTAATGATAGGCAAATGTAAAGGTTTGTTGTTTTTTTAATATTTAAAATGAATAATATAAATAAATTGAAGATGTATTCTGTTATAAGGAATTTTATTCCTGAATTCCCATTTCTAGTGTTAAATTAAGAT
Organism: Colias philodice; assembly: GCF_061535455.1. Taxonomy (NCBI): domain Eukaryota; kingdom Metazoa; phylum Arthropoda; class Insecta; order Lepidoptera; family Pieridae; genus Colias; species Colias philodice. The sequence continues at coordinate 10,918,129 of NC_143103.1, forward strand.
ATATCGCTAATTTAATATTGGTACCTAGTCTGCAGAAACGAATCGTTTTTACACAAAAGCAATTTCAAAGTCAATGAACGTCTGTATGAAGTAGACCTAAGTTGGTCCCGCTTCAGATGCAAATCCTATTAACTGAAACAGGCGAGCCCGTAATTACACACACGCACACACGCGCACACGCACGCACACACACGCACGCGCTCAGGTGCGCGGGCGCATCCCGCATCGAGTGAAATAAAGTAATTTAACGCTTCGGGGCTCCGGCGCGCGGACACGAAGCGACTGCGCTTTTATTGCAAAACATTATGAGCTTTCCGTCTAGTGTATAGGTACGTATGTCTATGTCTGTTAGGTACAATAATCCCAGACACACACATTTCACTCTATATCGAATAGCCCTTAACATAGTTTGTGTTGAATTTAAAATATTCTAAGAGTTAAGCTCTATAGGTCATTAATTTTAACGGAAATTGGCATCGGTTGTGTAAAACTACGTTCGTACAACGAACTTAATTAATGACAATTTATATTGCTGAATAAATAAAATATAAATGATATATCTATTAAAATCAATTAAATATTAGTTGAATACCTCTAGTATTTCACTATTTCTACCCAAAAGACAAACTGTTTGTATTTGTCTACATTTGTCATGACTCATGAATTCCTTAGAATCCTACGCACAACTCCATCAAGTCGACATTACATTATTAAAAGTAAATAATTTGGTTAGAAGTTTCAAAGAGGGAAATCCGCCTTATCTACGCGATTCAAATTATAAAATAATATATCCTTGCTCTAAATGTTGAATATTTAATAAATTGTAATAATTCCCAAATTAAATGTGTTATAATAGGATGGGCTCGTGGCTCAGTGGCGCGATAAGGCGCACGCGCCACTATGTCAGTGTGCTATCGGCTATCGGTCGACTGCCGTCCACTGCCCACGCAATGTTATGTCACAGCTGGCCACTATTCTATTGTTTGTGTCGTGCGATATCATTTCATTAGTGATATTATATTCTATCTTCGAGTAATTTTGTTTTCTGGTTTGAGCAGTTCTGGGAGATTTGAAACGTCAAAATTATTCAGAAAGTAGCTATTTTTTAATCTAAACAATGAAAATATTTATTTAACTAGACTTATTTGCCATAGCATAATACTAACTGTAGCTAATGATTTTGTTCTTAAATTCAATTGCTGTAATGTTTGGTCTTATAAAATTTACAATTTAGGTACATTATGACTAATTCATTCAACCAACGCAATACAATCGCATTAACAATTTGAGATTACCATACAGATGTAATTTGTTCTGATTTGTGAATACTGCAGGAATTCAGTAATCTTGCGAGTAGTTAGATCTGCAGTGAATTAGCGAACGTTACATGGGCGTAATTTATCAAATTGCGATGCATATGCACGGACAGCAATTTGCGAGGGGCTCAATCTCCGGCACCGTTAGCGCCGCGCCGGGCCTCCCGACCCGCGCCGGGTTGGCCTCATTAGCTCGGCGCTGATCCATCACAGCCGGACACAGGAGAGGTTGGTAAAGGTTCCAGGTTTAGCGAGCAGCCACCGCCATCACAGCAAGTAATATACTAGTGTAGCAACATGGTAGCTACGCAGTACGCACAATGTATGTAGTGACGTGCAATCCCCATTACCCTCTGGAGAGCCTTATAAGACGTTGATGTCATATTATGGTCGCGCAATCTACTGAAAAAAAAAAAAATAATCTGTAAGATATTATAATCATCATAAATATTATATCTCTAAGGATATTGGATATTTTTCATTTTATTCAATAATGTAAAATGAAAAATATCCAATATCCTTAGAGTTAATCGCTGTAACGTAATACCCAAATGATTTTTCATATTGTCTCACTACGGTCCCATACTTAAAGTGAGGTCAATTCATAACGAACGGTGTAATATTGATCGCCCGCTGCGAGACGGAGTGCTCTCGCGAAACCAAATAAAGCAGAGCGTCTGAAGTAGATGATAAACGCGCCGTGCGGCGGGCGCCGGCCAGCAGCCGCGCTCCCTGCTCACACACCTGATACTATGCGGTTGATGTGATATACTTTTTCTGTAATTCCACCTCGTTCTTTGTTGAATTATGCGGTCTGGTACATAATATTAGAAATAAGAAAACAATGCTCAGGCGTAAATTGAAAATACTTATAACTCGATAACATTGTTTTGTAATGTTGCAATCGATGATATAGGAAAATAAAAAATACGCGACCGAAATAGCTTCAAAATGGAACTGTTAATTGAATCATTCGCTAATCTAAATCCGGCTTCAACACTGACCATGTAAAATCCACTCCCGATACCGCATAATAGATGAGCAACAAAAGGGGTTCCAGAATTAAAAGCCTCGTTGGCTACACAAAAAGTTGGATAGTATTTTAATGAGATAACAGTGGGTAATATCGTTGTGGTTATTCCGAAACCGCAGCTCTAATGACACGACTCCACTTCACGCCGTCACGCCGCCGTCGCTGCCGGGAAGCCGCAGCTGACCAAACGCCGAATTAGTTCCAGTTAATCCCCGCCCGTCCCTGCTCCTAATTATAATGTTCTTCAAGGGTCAAGCTTATATTTTTAACAGAACTCCTTCGAACTATCGTCCGAGCTGATGTTGTTGACTAGAGCTACTATAGAGCGCGCCGGCGGTGAACCGGTCGCGTTGCCCGCGTACCTGCACCCCATGTTTTTATTTCTTCTCCGTGAACTTTGTAATCAGGATCACGATACATTCCAGCCTCATTATTCACGAGAACACATTTTATTTATCGAGCCTTCGATATAAATGAACCGTCGGAGATTATTGCCTTTTCTTGGACGTCAAATTAACATACTTAATCAATTTTGTGGTAATTATTTTTGGTTGTTATCAGAGCACGATCGATCTTTACAACTTCGTCAATAGATTATATTTTATTTAAGTCATTCTTATTCGTTTTATATCTGGCCTAAATAATATTGACGTAAAAAATTCTTGTACATTATGTAAAAGCTGTTAGCTATCAGCTATAGATATTGTGCAGTGTTGTTTAATTTAGTTATTGGATGATTTTAGTAGAGCTAAAAACAAAGAGCTGTGATGAATGTGCGGCGAGGGTTCGCGCCGGGGCGGGCTCATTACGCGCCCTCATTACCGTCTGATAGCTGAACGTCTTCGTGGCGCTAATTATCTCTGTTCCTACACGAGATTCCACTTCTTTGATATTCCAATAAATTACAAATATAAACCTTATTTACCAAAAGCATACCAATATACCTACTTCAATGTGGTCGATTACTTTTTTTTGCTTTATCTGCTTCGATATCTAAACTTTTATCACGATGACGTTTCCCTGTAGCGCAAACCTAAATTATTACTGCCTTTTGCGTTTATTTGGTCGAATGCATTAGCAAAAACTATCTGAAATAAAAAAATGGTTATGACCACTACGGCTGTCTTGTTTTTGCATGACCAACACCTAAGAGCAACACGTTATTAATTACTTCACTACGATTAGATGTAAGACATAAAAGCCCCATTGACATGGAAGGAAATATAACATTTTTATGGCCGTGGACCGTCGTGCCGTGCAGTTTATGAGCCAATAAATTCTGCAGACACAGTTTAGCGGCGGCGTCCGCGTGGAATCTTCCGCCTCATTATTTCTGCTTATAGACCGGGAGATACTGACACAAAATTTCGAGTCATTTGTAACAGGATGGCGGTTCCACAGGGGTCTTAGTACGCAATGACAAAAAGAAAAACGATGGTGTGAACGCTGGTACCGGCGGCTTAGTCGCGTGGGCGTTAGTCGAACTCATCGGAAAAATAGCGAAGTCAAACGATTTGTAACACAAAAATTTTAGAATTTACCGATAGCCCATAAAAAAGAAGTAGGCGGTAGTGTCATGCCATACTTTTCCGGTGTGACTTACAGCCCGCCATACCGACGCGAATGTGTTGATTTAAAAAAACGATTCAACCATTTGTACCAGGCTAACTTTTGCACAGGTAACCATCGTCGTGCAGCCATTTACGAAAATCGCCATGCCATACTTTTCGGACGATTCCAAATGGTCGCCATACCGCCGAAAATCTGCAAATTTTTTTTTCGCCGAACCATTTGTAACACCCTAAATTTTTTTTTCAACAACTCCTGAATGATTATAAATAGAAGTGTGATAATGCCATACCTGTGGGAGGTGGCGAATGTGTATAAGATTTTTTTTTTATTGTATGATTTTATTCGTATTTTGAACGATTTGTAACAGTATGGCATTAATCTTTCCTATAAGTTTGAGGTTCAACAAATATAAATACAAAATTTCAAAGATCTAGGTGGTAGAAATCTTCACTTCTATAAATTAATAATAAATTTATTTATGAAGTATGGCAGCACTTTTTCCCCCTACTAGAAGTATGGCAAATATAATAATGGTCACATTTTATCAAATACTCTCCAAAAATCCAAATGCAATACTGGTACAAAAGGTTTGGCGAAAAAAAAAATTTTTGCAGATTTTCGGCGGTATGGCGACCATTTGGAATCGTCCGAAAAGTATGGTATGGTGATTTTCGTAAATGGCTACACGACGATGGTTACCTGTGCAAAAGTTAGCCTGGTACAAATGGTTGAATTGTTTTTTTTTAAATCAACACATTTGCGTCGGTATGGCGGGCTGTAAGTCACACCGGAAAAGTATGGCATGACACTACCGCCTACTCCTTTTTTATGGGCTATCAGTAAATTCTAAAATTTTTGTGTTACAAATCGTTTGACTTTCGCTATTTTTACGACGAGTTCGACTAACGCCCACGCGACTAAGCCGCCGGTACCAGTGTTCACACCATCGTTTTTCTTTTTGTCATTGCGTACTAAGACCCCTGTAGAACCGCAATCCTGTTACAAATGACTCGAAATTTTGTGTCAGTATCTCCCGGTCTATTATTTTCATACATTTCATGTTAAAATATTGTAGACAATTTTTAAGTAAACTTCTCTGTTCGGTAGAGAAAGGACACATGTGACGATTTTATGTTCCTTAATTTTAGGGCGAATAAGGTTCTTGTAACAAAAAATATGATTCATGGAAAATTGGAAATACTGGTCATAATATTTACTGACGTTATTTCTACGAAACTGTTATAGTAATGTGTGTGTACGGGGCATGGTGGATTACCTTTGCGTATTTGTATAGTACCTTTTTGTGAACTTACATTTACTTCAACTAAATCCGGTAGATGATGAACTTTTTGAACATGAATTAAAAAGGTTTTGGATGCAGAAAAAATTACTAGTTAGTAGTTGTTAATGTTTTAGTGTAGCTGTGTGTAGGGAGATAAAAATACGCGAGCTACGGGACAACTGGGGGGCGACGCTATGTGAATGTGCGATACATCACCTACAATGTTAACTTTCTTCATCTGTTTCATACCATGATTAGAACAGCTATTAGGTATTCCCATAAGAGTTTCTTGGCAAACCTTAGCCGTTCTTACTTAGTAATGTGCCGTTTGTTTAAGATTGAATGGAGCACGATAAATAAGTGATAGCTGACTCGTAGAACAAACAAAGACAGCTGTTAATAAGTTATTTATGTGGAGTAGCGCGTTATAATTCGTGGCTGGCAGTCGGCAGTCGGCAGCTAGACGAGGCTGGCGCAGATTTATGTGGGAACCGGCGACCTGCGCGGACGCATGCTAACTAGCCCGCCCGGGCCCCTACCGTGCACCTGGCTTTATCATTTTTTCATTATGTTTGCTTTTTTTACAAACCATTTGTTTGCACTATTTGTTATGAGTTATGTGAAAGGGTAAAATGGTCGGTTTGGGGATCCGTTGCTACCAATATCGATGTAGGTAAGAAATTAATTTAAAATTAAAGTTTAATAAAAAACGTATCATCTTGCGTGGGTACAATTTGTTGTCATATAAGTTTATTATACAAGCAGCCCGTCATATTAATTACATTATATTTGACGTACTTACGGGAAAATAATTTAATAAATCACTGATCAAAATAGATTTCTTAACCACCGCGATACAAACTTTATCAATAACTCTCCTTTCGCGATGCTTCAAGAACGGAATCAATTATTCAAAGGCGATCGATGTACGTAGTGAATGTATGTTATTTCGTAGTAAAGTAGCTTTACGTCGCGTCGCGTCGTAATCTACAAATATTTCAGTACCTTTAGCTTTACGTACCTATCTTCGGTGTAGCCCATGTGTGTTTGATCGAAGTAAAAAGAGCGCTTCAACTACACCTGACTTTTTCTTAGCTAATCATATTATTCACAAGATAGTGCAACGGGAAAATTCATTAGTCAGGTAATCCCGAAGCGTCGCGACGGAATCGATCACGTGTCGTGTACCGGTCGTGTGGCAGTCGTCACGTCGCCGCGTCGCGCCCGTCACGCGCCGCTCACACGATCCGATTGACTTGTAATTCATACAGTTTTGCTAAATTGTTCGTAGCGGATAGCTGTAATGCAGCTCTTTGTGGGTCAGGATACCGCTACGGGTCGAACGTCCAAACTTGATTACTATTTCAAGCTTTTAGGATGACAAGTATAGATACATAACTATATAATGATGCATGTTTGTATAGTACAACCGATAAGATAAGGTATTTCTCTGTGGTATTTCTATAATTTTATTTAAGCAAGCGATAGACAAAATAAAGTGGGTATGTTACTGTAAATTTATGAAGAGCATTAACTTTTTTCCTACGCGTATGGCATACACGCTGCACTTCGGGACAAGCGACTGGATAAATTTGCGATCTCAATGACTTGCTGATGTCGCAGAAAAACATAAATATGGTACAAATTTGGTAAAAAATTACATAGACTATTATGCTTAGGTTTTACTACCTCTTAAACTTACAGTTTAAACGAAAAATATAAACTTTACATCGACTAATGTGTCGTATCGTAATAGGAATAGATATACAGGGTGTAATCGTTAAGTGTGCACAAGCGATTATTCCGTAACTATTGCAGATATCAAAAAAATTTAAACTGATATCGAAAGTACTTAACCTAATGAGTAAAATGGCCATAATAAATTTTTAAAAATAAAACGAGAAATAACCAAAAATGTTACATTAAACGCTCCCATACAATTTATTTCCCATACATTTTGTATTCATAGTAGATTTTCGAAGTGACGTCCTTATTGTGCAATACAATGAGGAGGTCTATTTACAGTTTCTAAATGAACTTCCCTCCAAATTTGCGAAGTAATTAAAGCAGAAAACCAAAAAAACAAAAAAAAAAGCTAAAATCTTTCATATTAAATGTATAGGTTGATCCAAAAGTAATGATAATTGGGTATTTCCTGTGCACATAAAAATATAAAATAAATGTTTTATGCTTGCTCATGTAATCACTAAGTTATCACAAAAAAATTATATCTACAGGCCACGTTTCCAAGTATTAACATTAATTTTAATGTGAACAGTGCGAGCCAGAATGTTTCCCGACGAAAAGAAGAAACAACGATTCGATATTTAGAGGGTGAATTTCTAAATTTTTAATGAGATCAGGATAATTTTTTGTCACGATTTGTGACCATGGGCGTTACCTGGGTTCACCATGTTTATGCTGAAACCAAGAAACAATCAATGGCCTGGATGCGAGCTTCCAAAGTGACGGTGAAGATTTTCAAAGTGAAAATTAGTGGGATAGATTAAAGCCGTAGTTTTTTGGGACGCTGAAGAAATGTGGAATATTTTAAGAAGGTAGCCACTATTACACAGGGCTCTTACTACACAGACCAAATTAAAAGATTGCGGGTAGGTTAGTAAGAAAAAGAGACATGGCAAACTTCGGTCTTGAATGTTGGTTCACCAAGACAACGCACCAGATCACAAAGCGTCAGTTGCGATGGCTGCCAATCAAAAATCGGCATTGAAAATGCTTGAACACCCACCCTGTTTGTAAGATCTAGCTCCTAGTTAATTCTATCTCTTACCTCGGCACAAGAAACACCGTCGATACAAGAAATTTTAAGACGACAGCGAAGTGATGGCCGATTTTGAGGGGTTTTTGTAGATGAAGTCAAAGTTTTTTTTTTCTAAGTTAAGGAAAAAAAAATATCGAAGTATATTATCTAGTTAGAAGACTATCTAGAGAAATACATAATTATTTTAACTGTAATGACCTTGTTTAATATTGATTATCATTACTTTTGGATCAACCCATGTACATGGGATATTCATATCTCATACTAAATGTATGGGAGGGTTTAAAGTTAATTTTTTAGATATTTCTCGTATTATTTTTAAAAATTTATTATGGCCATTTTACTCATTAGGTTAAGTACTTTCGATATCAGTTTAAAGTTTTTTGATATCTGTAATAGTTACGGAATAATCGCCTGTGCACACTTAACGATTACACCCTGTATGTAGAGTTTGATAGGGGCCTACTGAAAAATATTTTAGTCAAAAGTCGTTTTATATATATGTATGCTTAGTAACATAAAATCCTTTTCTTGTGGTAAAATAAATAACTACCGACGTAAATTTACCACTAGCGCGAACAACTCGCTCCGAGAGATTGATTGTCAGCCACGAACGTATCTCCTTAGATGGACAACTTTAAAACGTGCTCCTTATAAATGTACAATAAGTTATTATACATTTGAATAGCATTTGAAGATATAAACAGTGTAATGGAAAAGTATGGCATAGTTATATACTACCTAACTGAACTAACAAAACCTAATATAGTTAGCTGGAGTGTCATTTCTTATATTGCCAATCGATCTAAACTGTAACGTAGATATGAAAGTGATCGCTTAAAAAAAATAAACATGAAGAATTTATATCATGGAATCAATAATTATTAGCAAAGTATCCTGCAAGTAGTAAGCCTAAATCTTTCTAAAGCAGTGGAAAGCTAGAAGCATATAGACCTGGCCCCGATCCCGTAACGGGTCCCGTCAGCGCCAGGCCCGCGCCTCGCACCGCACGACGCGCCCTCACGACGCCCCTCCATTGAGCACTCCCATTGTTGCTGTGTGCAAATCTGCGATGTTCCGCCGCTCGCTGATAAACCCCGATCACTTGTGCAGTTAGATAACACGGCATTTGTGGCAGACATTAAATCAAAACCATTATCCCGCGTTGAGTCGTCGTAGTTGTAATGACGTAGTTCATCAGGAATCTAAAGAGCACAATTTTTTTTTAATTTAATGTTTTATTAAGAATATCACTTAACATATCACACACATAAAGTTTCATGAACTTCCTGTCTACAGCTATTAATTTAGATATTTATTAATCACGACATAGTTTTATAGCGGTACAAGCGTATAATATAATTTTCTGTTCTCTAGCTTTCTGTTGATTTTATTCATTTATTTAATTAATATTTTAATTAGCCGATCTTTTCATTACGATGCAGAGACAAGGTGGGGTAGATTATTAACATTTGACGGAGACGAAGCAGATTGTATCGAGTCCCAATCGAAATCGCATCAAAATACTGAGGTCAATTTGTAAAAATAAAAATTATTATTTTAACAATTAGATTTTTGCAATATATTATCACACTCAAACCGCAAATTGCAAGACACTTTGAAATCACGCGGAAAATAGTTTTTGCATCTGGCCACAAATATGAGTATGATCGCAATTTGAATAGATCATAACGAGAGGATCATTATTCTTTATGCAATATAACATTTAGCGCGAACAATATCACCCCCCGCTGTCCCCCTCCCCCTGCCCCCGCGCCGCTCGCCCCTCACCTTCCCGCGCCCGGCTGATAACTGCACTATATTACATGATATTGGCAACATCTGTGACGTCAAATCTGTCATATGTGAGACAGTCGGCAACATTTTGTTTATCGAGAGCTGTTACATTCGAGTTGATATTGTGATAGGATTAGATATTGTTATCGGAGTTATTGTTTAACTGAGGGTGAAATTTAAACACAATGCTGTTTTAATTAAACACTTGAATGTGATAGTTATACGCGTATGGCATATTTTTTTGATCACAAAATTTTGTGATGGTATGGATGGTATGGATGTCGGTAGTTATTTATTTTACCACAAGAAAAGGATTTTATGTTACTAAGCATACATAAATATAAAACGACTTTTGACTAAAATATTTTTCAGTAGGCCCCTATCAAACTCTACATATATCTATTCCTATTACGATACGACACATTAGTCGATGTAAAGTTTATATTTTTCGTTTAAACTGTAAGTTTAAGAGGTAGTAAAACCTAAGCATAATAGTCTATGTAATTTTTTACCAAATTTGTACCATATTTATGTTTTTCTGCGACATCAGCAAGTCATTGAGATCGCAAATTTATCCAGTCGCTTGTCCCGAAGTGCGGCGTGTATCGATACTGTGGACTGGCTCGTTAACTCTAATGTTGTTTACTGCCGTCGCCCGGCGCCGCTCGCACAGGTGCCTCGCCGTCACTTAGCGCACTGCTTCACTTGCTTGTAATGGCGCTGCGTCTAATGCGACTGCCCTTGTTTATGGACCACTTAGTGATGATTGAGCAGTTTTACAGTATCACCTCAGAGATAGTTTAAAAATGTGTAGACCCGCTGCCTGTAAACACAAAAATAAAATTATGTCATCATCAGATTTACCTACACTTCTAGTGAAAAATCGGAACAAAGACAAAATAGACTATGAAGAGACCGAAATATTGAAAGTGATATCATGCAAACATTTTAATAAGTTACGACAGTTTTTTTACTAATACATACATACTACAGTTAATGATACTTCATATCTTTTTGCGGTAACTATCGATTCCATTGACAATTTCCTATAACAGGTGTCCGAGTGTCGCGAGCTCGGACCAGTTTTATTTAAATCGCAAGCAAAAAAGGAATTGCATCTGTTTTTATGAAACTGTGAAGTTGTCTCGCCGCAGTAAGGGCAAGTTTGCATAGAGCGTCACGCCGCACGCGCCACGCCGTCTGCGCACTGCATGTACTTTGAATAGATGATGAGTGCTGCGCGAATAGCGCCCTTACCGCCCTCGCGTTAAGGTGCTCGGCCGAACAGAACTGCCGCTCATTAAGGGACCACCGGCGAACGGCACAAAAACCCCGCGATTGACTTCTATGGCCACATTCAACTCTGCCTTTGTGCACAAACCTGTTGATATGACGACAATAAAACGAACTTTACTGGAAATTATATTGATGTAACATAATTGTCGAGCATTTAAGTGTTTACAAGAAACGTGTAGACAGGTTTCAGGATGGTTTATCACATGTTCGAGTGGACTTTATGCAATACCTCGAGCGTCCGGTCGGTGGTTGTACATCGCTATATTATGTTCTGTGTTATTTCCTAGTTTACACGTTTTTTGTGGAATTACACACTGTAAACCTTTCCTTACATTTTGCGTTGCTGAAATGTTTTTTGCCATATTTTCATTTTTCACATTATAATTATATTAGAAAATAGTAGATACTCATTCCTGGGATGTTCTTAAAGTTGATCCTACTTAAACTATATAGGACTTTTAAATGATAATGTGTTTGTACCTACATAGTATATCATTTTATCATGCCAGACATTCAATAACCGGGAGGTATGAGTTCTGCTAACAGTTCGCAAAAACTTGCGTGTTTGAACGGAAGCCAATAGATGATGGATCCATAACATCTCGATATCCGCTGGGGCATGTTCGGGCCGGGGACACAATGCGCCATCAAATCGCGGCGGAAAAAGTGGAGCTGGCCCCTGTACCAGCTCAGTGGAGTTCTTGCGGCCGCCGCGAGCGCATTCCGCGCACCAGCCCCCGCTGCCGATTGCCGAACTGCGAGCCTGTACTGTGCCATTCTTATTGTGATTTTTATATGTTATTTAATATTCCATATACATGAAAAATGTTACGGCATATAAATATGTTTTGGGTACGAAATCGTTTCATGCATTTCTTAATAATTGTTTAATAATATTAATATGTAATTATCAATAGTTGTTCAAGAGCTATCATTACATTTAATTTAAAGAGCATCGCATTACATTTAAATAAAAAGATGTTCTTGTTACACACGACAATACTCAATCTGGTATATATTTCTGGTTAATGGTTTTTGAAAAAACACGTGTATAATATCTGAATACATATGAAAAGGTCTCATTAGCATTTCAATCTATATCACGCGGCCATTTAATTATGTTCGACAGAAAAGATCTAATCGAGATAGGTAACAAATGCGGACGGGGCGTGACTCGCATCGATAGCAGCAATTCATTACGTTATATTCTCGTAATTCGATACAATAATCGATACAGATTCATAACGTGAGCTATCCGGGCTGCTCAATGGGAAAGGAAATTATTTCTTGTGTGGAGTGTCGCGACGCGCATGTCGCTGCCGGCTCGTCCCGCTTTTTGCGAGTCTGTTGCACAACTGGTACTGCAGGAAAATAGTCACATATACATGAAACATTATGTGAACGTGCTCCTTATTAACTAAATTGGACTTGTACACTCACTCGAAGCGCGTGAATAATGAGACATAGATGGAATTAAAGCTTCGAATGTAGAATCGAGTGATCGTGACGAATGTAGATGCAGATAAGTGCAGTGCGGTGGGAACGGGAGCGGCGCGGGCGCTACCTGCACATCGACATTTAGTGCCGCCGTTATGCACATTGCATACGTATCTGATTATTACAACATAACATGACTGAAGTATGCTTTTTTACTGATCCACGTCCAGCCGCCAGCGCCAATCCGCTCGCACTCGATGATCGGGAGCAGCCGTTATCGACTAGATTCGATTCTCATTTTGAACAAATAAATAAATCGTTTAAACGCAAATAAACATGGTAACAAAGATGTTAAAATTCATTGTTATAGCATGTTTATTATTTAGCCGTCATTCAACGGCATGCAAATTACTTAAATAGTAGTGATGTGCCGATTATGACTTTCGCCGACTAGCCGACTAGCGGATTAGTTGGTTGTAATAAGACCGACTAATCTTTACACTTTAATCTTTACTTAACTATATTTTGTTATAATCAATTCATTTGTTATTTATTAAAACTGTTTAAATGTATTTATTGAATAATAGATATAGATAATATTATTTTCCTCGTCAACTGAAATCTTCATTTGTACGTTCAAATACCCTCTACTTCCCTAATGTTGTTTTAAATGTGCAAAAAATTGTAAGCTAACTGAAAATTTACTCGAACTAATGTCTACTACCTTTTGTTCTACGATTATAATAGGTATATGAATAGAATACTACTAAAATACATTCAAATCTTATTTGGAATTGAGCTGTGTACCTACTAAAATCCTGCCGTTTGTGCCAAAAAAGTAAAAATAATCGTATTTATTGTAATAATCGTACCGCATCGGATAGAGATGGTCGTTCGATGTTTTTATTGGAGCAAATTTAATAATACCAAAGCTACAAAACAAACGAATGCTCTACCATTTGAAATGGTGTTAAATATATACCTAGATAATAAATATCACACAAGTTTAATGATTAACATGAATTGCTTTACTTAGCTTAGCTATTCTGTAAAATACAATGCATTTCAAAGAATCACTTTGGTTCTTCGATTCTACTCCACAAACTTTATGGAGAGAGGCAGCTTTCAAAAACTTGACGCAACATTTTTCAAGTCTCGATGAATGTAACAGACGCGATACTGAAAAAAATAAAAAGCACAGGTTTCTTACGGCTCATGCATTGTGCCGAGTGCGCAGGTGCCCGGGGGCCGGGGGGTGAGGTGCGGGGTGCAGCGCAGGGGGTGCGGGGTGAAGGAGGGGGACGTGTCGATTTCGTCAACGGAGCGACACGCGTAAATGGCGTATCATCATCCAATAATATTTGGTGTTCGCCGAGCAAACAGGAGACGACCGCTGGCCCCCTCTAGGGCTGCCAACTCTTACGTGTGCATTAAGTGTTTGTTTTTGAAACAACCATTAGATCTAGATGACGTTATTTAATCGTGCAGTCTGTGTAATAACAAATTTAAGCTGCGTTTCCCTGACGAACTTTTTTTAGCAGCCTGTTGTATGATAATTCATGTTGTATTTTTATGGCCTGAATTCGTTTAGATATGATTTTCCTTGAAATTAATTCCGAAAACCTTTTGGTCAAATTATACTATTTATATTACGGATCGTCAACCCTACGCGGAAGGGTGGAAGGGCGCCGCGACTCGCGCACCTGGCCGGCTCCAGCGACCAGCGGCCAGCGGCCGGTGAAACGCTCTTGTTTTCTTAACGACTAGTTTAACAAACTTTGGATTCGACGGTGAGTAGTGTGTATCTTCAGTGCTGTTTGTGCAAACAACGCTCCAGCCCCGCAACCTGCCCGTGCCGCCGAGCTCGGGCGTGGGCAGTCACCCAGTCGGCAACAGACAGCTGTACCATCTCCAGTTATATAATGGATTAATAATCTTCTTATATATAAAAATGAATCGCAAAATGTGTTGGTAAGCGCATAACTCGAGAACGGCTGAACCGATTTCGATAATTCTTTTTTTATTATATTCCTTGAAGTACGAGGATGGTTCTTATGTAGAGAAAACGTAAACATGTACCACGGGCGAAGCCGGGATGGACCGCTAGTACCTAATAATAATAAATTGATTGGCAGATAATTATATGAGCAGATAATTTTGCAATGTTAAAGTAGGCGGGCGCACCCGAACATACTTAATTCAACATGAAATGATTATTAATAAACTTAAATTGCTCACTAAATATAATATTATACTGGCTGATAGAAATATTATATGATTGAACATACTAATTTAAGATTCGGGGAGATTTAACCGATCAATTAATAATAAAATTGTAAATCTGTAAAATTGTACGTCCATTCAAATAATGTACCTTGAATTACTTCATATTTAAAATCAGATCACTCATTAATTCATCGACCGATAAAACCTAACAAACTCTACCAAAAAAAACTCTAGGATCTTATAAATTTATATTCGTGTTAACGAAAAAATATGAGTATTGGGAGTGCATACCAGAGAGTCCTAAATAAACATCTAATGTGTTTAAATATTCGTTCAATATGGCCACTTATCCTTCATCACTCACTTCGACGAGCAACGAATGTGTCGGAGCATGTCCCTTGCTCTCTTTGCTCGCCGGGCGCACGCGCGGGGCGCAGTGCAGCGCGCAATGCACTCCATCCACGGGGAGTCGCCTGCTGCAGCGGCGGCGCGCCGTGTCGCGGGTGTCGCGTTCTCACGCATATTGCATATTGCGCAACTAATAGATTCGTCCGAGTTTGCGAAAGGATTATTGAGCCCGAGCCAGCGGGCGTGGGCGATACGATCGCTATGCCGATAATCCTCTACGATGCAAATAAATTAAGACATTGATGTATTGTTGAACCACACGAGGTTTTAATGCGAAATTAAATCCTAAGAGCGCCTGTCAAAACTGATTTCACCTGTCACTGCGCAGATGCAGTTTTTGCGCTGGATCGAAGCGGTTTTAATATTTGATGAATCGGTTTGCATCTGTTTTATTATAACTATGGCCACAAAAAATGCACTACAAAAATATGCCATTTCGTTCGATAAATAATTATAGTTCATTACCCTCGCTCGTTCGAACGGACGAATTTTCCACCGATACACACCGCGAGGACACGAGTTCTCGTTTACGAAAGTCGGACCCTAGAGGAGCCGTCGGGTGAGTCACACAGCTCGCTGCGGCCGGCGCGCGACGTGCGGCCATCTCGAGCCGCGCGCGTCATCAATATTCGCGGCGCGACCGAGCATCCGCCACCTCGCCGAGCTCAGCTCCACATTTCAAGGACAATGGACCCGCATAGATTCCTGCAGCTTCGCTCGATTGTAATATGCAATTCTATCTACAAATCTATAATATGCAAATCTACCTGCATGCCAAATTTCAGTGGTTTGGACTCTAAACCACTGAAATTCAAACTTTGTCGAAAGTCCAAACTTTGGACTGTGCGTTGGTAGATCACTATGTCAGTCAGTCAGTCACCTTTGAGTTTTATATATTTAGAAGATAAGCACCTTACATTCGATTAAGGAATTAACCTCTCTCACTATTAATAAATTATAATATTGAATTATAGAAGGATTGATTAGTGGGAGGACATGGGCGATGGGACGGTAATGCGAATTTATGCGATTAATAGACTGGGGTAGAAGCCTTTAAAAATAATGAAAAGATAAAAAAAATCGCAGTCGGATGAAACCCATTAGAAAAGGAACTCTATATCTTCTCTTGTATCGGCTTTTCGGTAATATTTCAAAAGAAAAATAATTATCTGTTCTAAGTTTAATATTTTACAGCATATTCAAAAGCAAAATGATGTCGATATAAACATTTCAGGTAGTTCGAGAAGTGTGCCTGATTTAGTAAAAGCTAATTTTCGCACTGTTTGTATGCATTTCCTGAGAACATTTACTATGGTGGTGTTTATTTTTTTTTACACCATATGAAAGTAGAAATTTCAATGAATAAAAGGCACCCCAAGTTTTTGAAAAAAGCTGATATTTTGACGGGTGACTTTTCGATTGAAAATTAGGTTGTTTTTTTGGTATTAATTCAAAATAAGGCGAAAAAATAAATATTTTCAATCAAATAAATTACAGTGATTTGAGACATAATAAAGTAAGTTTTCACCAAATTTCGTAGAAAAACAATAAATTTTGAAGTAGATAAAAATAAAAAACCAAAAACTTGTTTTTTTGAATTTTTCACCTAAATTTTGAGGTTATGTGAAAAAATTGTGAATACAAAAGTTGTAGATCCTTTTATTACCTACAACTTTGCCATTGAACTTTTTTCCGTAGGACTTGTAGTTTTGTCGAAAATCGAGAGAAACCATTTTTTTCTCTTAAAAGCTCCCCCCTCCCTCTTCCCGAACTCGAATTGACCGTAATTTATTTTTTCTTTAATTTTCATCATATTCCCCTCCTTTTCTAGTGGGTTTCATCCGACTGCGATTTTTTTTTGTTTCAAAAATTATCTACTCTAGTCTATAAGACGTTTGGGAAACGCAGAGTACCTACGTCGCCCCATTGTCACATTGCGTTGCTAACCCTTATCATTTCTACTAAATTACTAACTACGATTCAACGGAACAGATAACTTCATTCTCATTAGTTAATGAACAATTAAAAATTTAAGACCTCTGAATAACAAGATATAATAGGTATAATTTGTAATATCTTTTGTTGCACAGTTACGGACGAAAGTTAACTTGAACTACATTTCTCTTTGCACACGTATTGCAGATAACAAATGAAAGCTAGAATAGCGAATTTTCCGCGTGTGCGCAGGCGATCGATCACGCCGGCCGGGACCTCTGCCGCGCATCGCTCGCTTGACAAGCAACCATAAACAATTTCTATTTCATTTCACAGCCAGCTTATCGACGAGTGATGTTCGCTTTATAACCTCGCCTTTATACGATCATCGATAATGTAACGTTTGGACTTTGGCACGTCTTGCTTTAATTCAAGTTTGAACATTAATTCATATCTAGAGAGGATGTAGAGGTAGTTACAGAGTTTAATGTTTCCTTAATAGGGTGTTTTTAGCTTTTAGTTTACATTTGCAAGATCTCATTTCATTAAATGTTTTTGTAATCTTCTTCTTCTTCTTCTCTTATATATAAAAATGAATCGCAAAATGTGTTGGTAAGCGCATAACTCGAGAACGGCTGAACCGATTTCGATAATTCTTTTTTTATTATATTCCTTGAAGTACAAGGATGGTTCTTATGTAGAGAAAACGTAAATCCCATCAAAAACATCCTGTAAAAAACCCAAGTCTCGCAGCTCAGTCTTTCTACCGTCAAAAGTTGTGAGATCCGTGTAATACCAAGTCGGTTAATCTATTTAGTGTCTACTTGAAGGACCTTCTGTCTTAAGTTATTACATAAGTTATTATCATGCCAATATTAAAAATATTTAACGTTTTAAACAAATATATCGACTTGGACATCGCTTGATTTGATTATTAGTATGTATCACACTACACAGCACGACGGGCCAGCGACCAACAGGAACGAGAGTTTCAATCGCGTGAGGCGCGAGAGACTAAAATATAATATTGTAATATTCATTTTGTTTTCATGCGATGTCCAAGTCGATCTATTTGTTTAAAACGTTAAATATTTTTAATATTGGCATGATAATAACTTATGTAATAACTTAAGACAGAAGGTCCTTCAAGTAGACACTAAATAGATTAACCGACTTGGTATTACACGGATCTCACAACTTTTGACGGTAGAAAGACTGAGCTGCGAGACTTGGGTTTTTTACAGGATGTTTTTGATGGGATCTCACTTCTTTTTGTAGAGCCTTTCTTTTTGATACCACCACCAACCACCAACTGCATAAATAACTTTGTAATCCCATATATTTATATGGGATTACAAAGTTATTGATGCAGTTGGTGTATTTGGAAAACTGGACCGAAATTACAAAATATTTAAGTTTTCCCATGATTAAGACACTAAACTCTATATGTATTCCAATTATGAAGCTTCTAAGTCTGCTAGAAGTGCCTTGGACTTTTGATGATCGGTGAGTCAGTGAGTGACAAAATTTAGAAACTTTAACAAGTTGTCATTCTTAAACTACTGGTTCAAATTGACTGAAATTTTAAATATTCCGTGTTTATACAATGCCGGATTAGTTACTGAAGATTCAGGTTTCTTGCTTTATCCACAACCGAATTATAGGGGGTCGAAAAAGGCCCGAATTGCTTCGAGAAAAGGATGGTACGGCAGTGCCGCTTTTTTTTTGCTCGACTTGGCGGGGGCACTGCCGTGCCCCCAGATATTATGTACCACGGGCGAAGCCGGGGCGGACCGCTAGTTCGGAAATAGTTTTTGATGCGTTTAAATACAAATATATCGATGATACCGGAGAGTTATGCTTTCAAAGCTTTCGTTTTATCAATTCGTATTGGATAGGACGATATTCTGTAGAATAAGGCAAATGTTAGCATCAATCGAGAACTGTGCATCGAGCACGGGCGGGTAGGTGTCGTTTCCGAGAAGCGGCGGCGCAGTTGGCAGGCCGCTCACGCGCCGGCCCGTGAGGGAACGCGCCTCGGCCGCGGCGGTGCTCACTGGCTAGGTGTTAGGATAACTCGCATTTCGTTGACAAACCTAACAATTGCTTATTGTAATAGTTATTGTGATAGATACTTCAAAAGATTATAACATATTATAATACAATTTCTTCATAATATTCCTTGTACGAAATGTTCTTCTTCGACTATCAACGACATCTCTATCGTTCCGTAGTTCCCGATAAAACAGTGAAGTTGGAGCTGGTTGCGAAAATTGGTTAGTGTTGCAACCGAGAAGGTCTGTGGCCGACAGGTAGGAGTGACGCGACCAGTCGGCTAAAAATAAACGGGATGCCGAGATTGCGCCCTGGAACTGTGCGGGGGAGCGGCGGGGGGGGGGGATGAGGGCGCGCGACCGGTCCCAGCGCCCGCCCGCTGCTAACAATTCATTTGTAAATTTTACTATTCTAAAATTATTATCGATAAATGATCATATTTCAGTTCCCATGGCACCTAAATTGAAGTGAGGTGTTTTAGTTGAGCTGAAAGCTGAACTGCGAAGATTTTAGGAAGTAATCCTAGCGTCCAGAGCTTCGCGTGTCACTGTGATTATGCTTGATAGGTATAGTGGTTACAAGCAGTTTTCCCAATGTGAGGCGTTCTCCAGCGAGGCTCGAGAGGCTTGTGTGCACTCGGACGGTCGGACCGGTCGCGAGCCCGACCACACGCACTCACTCAATTTGTCCAGCGCTACACAATGCACTGTTTATCATCCATCACGACGCTGTCCTCAGCTCCTCCCAAATTAATAACAATAATATGGCTCTATCGAATCACAATTTTTTTGTTTTGATTTGTGGGTTATCACAAGCGAATGGAGATACACAAGATTGTCTATAACTTTCAACAACGATTTATTTTTGTTTATAAACACAATCTATAACTACGTATACTATGAAGTTTAAGAGGTTGTTTATTTTTTGAACGCGCTAATCTCAGTGTGTATTGGACCGATTTCAAAACAGCTATTGGTTGTTAGATGTCTACGTGATCCTTGACTGCTAAAGGCTCTACATATAATTACTAGCTGCGCTTCGCGGTTTCACCAGCGTGGCTCCGCTCCTATTGGTCAGCGTAATGATATATAGCCTATAGCCTTCCTCGATAAATGGGCTATCTAACACCTAAATAATTTTTAAATATAGGTATAATAAATATACATATATAACTTTGGCTCATGAACATAGGTAAGCCACGTTCGGTGAGTAACGATCATGATTGTTAACAATGTAGTCCTAGAGCACGAATCGTTTGAAAGGTAGACGGGGTATGAGGCCACCATTGATGGCAGCGGGTAGGTGAGCGGTATGAATGGAGCGCGTCGCCAGCGGCAAGGCAGGCGAGCGGCCGCGCTACGGTACCCGTTGTACACCCCGGGGCACTCACGATTGTGTCTCACCCTTCGAGCTCATCTCGAAAAACAGCTGACAGCATACGTACAACAATGACCATCGAGTTCTTTTGCATTTCCTCCAAACTTTTTCATTATGGGAACGTTCGATAAGGTAAAGTGAGTCAACGGAACCGCTACGAAAAGATAGTCGAACACCTATCGATCACGGTGAATTAATGAATCTAAGAGTATCTCGTATCGAACCTTCAGATCTGACGTAGCAGCCTCGCGTAGGGCTCTGCGCGTAGACATATCTTCAGAGATATCACCCGAAGGTGGTCATCTGATTTAATTAAAATCCTTTTCCGCGTCGAGGGCAGGTTCGCCCCCGCGCGGCGCGTCGCCCCTCGGTCGCCCGCGCCTTCGGTATTTTAATTAAACGGGCGGCCGCGGCGAGCCCCGACAAGATAACCCTACCGCTCCCGCACACACGCGCGCACACGCACACTCGCGCAGCGCTGGACGAGGAGCTGCACGCACACGCCCACACCGACACGTGGCTAGACGTACACGTGTTCGTGCGTGTGTGACTATCGACATTCGTTGTAAAAAGTTAATTAGATTTTGAGAAGGATAGATTTATTACTATCTTGTTGATGTCGTTTTTTGCCTTTTCTTTGGGTATTCTAATTAGATCGATTGAAAAATTTCTTTAAAAGTTGAATAAGAAATAATTATGTAACTAGTTTAATGGTATATAGATATTTATAATCGCGCTTTTATAATATTTAATATAGGTAATTATTGGAAAGTGTATGCAAATTGATTTTGCGTTTACATATCCTCATATTTTTTATTGAATAGCTCTTGGAGTTGGGTTAGGGTACCTCTATATTACAAATACTTGATTCTCGTCAATTCGCAACTCAAACACAAACTCAAACTCAAACATTCAGTATTTTTAACATTTACCACCGATTCGGAAAGCAGTATCTATGGAGAAGAATCGGCAAGAAACTCCATAGTTGCTCTTTTAAAATAATGTCAATAAATTTACATAATATGTAACTTATATCTAACTACATAATATGCCAAAGAACTGTCCTGTGGTTTTTACGCGACAACCCTCCATGGGTCTTTATCGTCCATATATTCCTGAATACTGTAGTACGCTCTCTGAACTAGTACATTTTTTATGTAAGTTTTAAATTTAGAACTACTAAACTCTTTAATATTGTGAGGAATTCTATTGTATAAGCGTATACCTTGACCCATAAATGAATTTTTAACTTTAGCTAATCGGAAAAATGGCATTTCAAATTTTCAATTCTATTCCAACATGTTTGTTATCGCGCGACACTGCTGGATGGAGGCGCCGTCGCCCGACCCAGCCTGATGAAAAATACGTTAGTAATAAATATATTTATTTTGGAACCGTGAGAATGAATTCATTATGTTTTAATATAAAGATAAAATCAGTTGCAATACCGGTTGATACGTAATTCATGCATATTATAAAATATTATTTAACTTGTAACCTGAACGATGCCGAGCCATGAGGCTGTAAGAGCCATGAGTAATAACAAAAATGTGAGATACAATGATACACTTTCTCATAATGTGTGTGATCAGTATTTAGCAGTCTTTAAGCGAGTAGTATTTAAGAAGTCGAATGACATACATCTTATGTTTTACGAGCTCATAAAAACGTTCAATAATTGAATGAACATATGTATTTTATTTTGTGAAGTACCTTTGTAGGTGTAAAAGCACAAGTGCAAATGTTGTGACACTGTGACACTGAGCTTTGTGCGCCCTTGCGTCGCATTTATTCAACATTAGCGACAAAGGACCAGTAAAAATAACTGTATCTGTTATATTTGTCTATGCTAATACGCCCATTAAAGCGTTGCAGTGATCGCGGGTGACAATTTGTGAGGTGTCTCATTAGGCCGGGTTTATCGTGGCGAGCCGGCGCGGCCTCGCCTTTCGTAATGTGTAAAAATTATTGCAGTTATCGAGCCGACTCGGCAGATAACAACTCGCTCGACGTCTCTATCGGCTCCGAATAAGTACCTACCCAGATTGTGTTTATTTTTATTTATTTGGATTATAATCTGTTGAGGCAATAAGGTTCAAATTTGTTTGGTAAAACTTGGTTAAGTAAAACGCACGTCTAATCTTGATAACGTTTATTTCGTTACTAAGTACTAACACAGAGCAAGTAATATGGTTAGGTACTAATTTCTAAAGCTACTTACTAGCGGAGGCGCGTACATAATCATTCCTACATTGCACAGATTTCATAATTCAAAAACAGTAATTTAGAGCTATTTACATATTGCGAGAGGCAGTCGCAATTAGCGGGCTCGTCCACATGAGGCCCACCGACGGCTGCCGGCCGATTTCCGTCCATTTACCTGTCAGCGACCACAGTCGGACAGTCCCCAGCAGCGACAGGCCGCGTATGACGCGCGATAAGCATCGCGCAGTCGGCAGTCGCACCGCGGCGCGGAGCTGCTCGCCCTGCTGCGGAGTGCGGCACCTGGCAGCTGCAGCGGGCATATGACTGGCGACACGACAGACATCAGGAGATGTGATGGATCTACCTAATGACGAATCTCACTTCAAGTGATCAGTGGATATGTTACTGAAGGAAATGCGACAATGGTGCAAAACACGTCTTGAGCAGGAATTTAATATTCCTAAAATATTATTTCGTTGTGAACTATTTGTAGCAGTTGATACTTTGATTAGTTAACAATGTCAATGGATTAAGTCATTACCTACTCACCTACCAGTCAAATATCTGGTGATATACTTGTATTAGCGAGTCGACAATATTGATCGATAAATTAATGTAATGTTAATCGGAACTGTGAAACCAGCCCAAAGTGATCGGTTGAACATTATTAACGTATCTGCTAATCGTTAGAACAATAAATCAATTTGGCGGTGCGTGGCGACCGGCAGCGGCGGGCCGCGGGTCGGCTGATTGCGGCACAATGGCTCTCGTTACCGACACTCGGCCGGAGCGGCTGCCGGCTGGGCGGGGGACGGTTCCCTGCCGTCGTGTCAAGGGAATTGAGCAGCTTCAATCAATCATGTAACGCGTTATAGGGTTCGATCAAAAACATACACACTCTTTTTAACCCGGAGGTCATTGAAGCTTTTGGTTATATCTACATATTTTAAGAACTTTCTTTTGAAAATCATAATATCATTCATTATTATTAACTCGTTGGAGCTCAATATCCTTAGATACAAAAACGTTTCTCTCGGCAAGTATAAAACGCTAACGAGTTTAAATTGTGCGCTTGTAATTTGTATGAGGTTGCTCAAATAAACACAATCATAGTGGATATCTAAATGAAGGTAAAGTTTTAAACTCGTCCAAATTCCGTTCGCCTCTATCAATTATAATTCTTACTTAGATATTACAAATGCTTCTTTAATCGCAGCCAATTAAGTAATTAGATGTACAAGGAAAACTACTTGGTGATCAATCGCGTGGTATATGCGCGACGCCGCGGGCCACAATCATCTCTATTGTGTTCCGGCCCCGGCCCGGCGCCCCCGCGCCCCCGCGCCCCCGGCGGACAGTGGCCAAACCAACACGCACTATTAACTCGCATCATAATCATCGAGGAATTATCTAAAGATCGTGATTTGATCATTGCCTATTATCTTATTGTCAGTAACTTCGGTTTTCAAAAGTGTATGCAAGGGCTTAAATATTATGTATTTCTAAAACGCTTTTCTATTGTAAAATAGCGATAACTAGAAAAAATACTTTAAATTAAATGATTACCCACTATCTATATGATGAAGGGCAATATAATATATTATTTTAGTTTATAATTATATAGTTTATAATATTATGACAACATTAATAATAATATTATGACAACATAGTCCCGACTCCCGACAAGTTGCCAAACTTCTACGAAGTGCTACGAATCTTCATAGTCACCAAAAAACCACATAAAAACGTTCAATTCTTTACACCAAACTTAATTTATGAATGATACTTGAACTCGCAAATTATTATCAGAAAAATAATTCCATTAGTTTCTGAAATATTGAAGTTCTATGATTGACTTAGGTATTCAAAAAGTGATTATTTATTAATTTCAATTCCAAACCAGTTTAGTGCTTATGAAAATATTTGTACGAATTGAAATAAAGTAGGAACGCATTCTCGACATGAGGCTCCACAGAGCCACTAATCTGTAATGGAGTGGAATTAATTTGATTTTTTGTTTGTCTAATCGAATGTATCGCGACGTTTGTTGAATGTTAAAGCTGGCTTAATGGATGGAACTAATTCGGATTCACGTTTGTTGATCTGCGCGCCGTCGTCGTCGTGCCGCGGACGACCTGCCTACTGATTAATATACGTCCACTATTGTCGAGTGAAATAAATTCATGTTGATTGTTGAGTATTATTAAATCTGTTCTAGTCGATTTTCATTATTGCTAGCCTACATTGATATTAGAATTCTGTAAACACGCAAAAACTTTAGCTTGCAGTCTCTGTGTTTGAAACATCAAAACTTATTTATTTAAAGACGAAGACGTGGACTCGTATCGTTTGCAACAAAACGGCGTTTAGTATGCGGCGCAGGACAAGTAATAACCGTATAATCTTTCGAATGCGCTAAACGATCTCGGCCCGGGATGGTAAAGTGAATCGTGAGCGTACGACGTACCTAGTCGAGATGAGGATCGGCGGTCGACCGCCTTCTGGTGGTCCGCGTGTGGGGCGGGGCGGGGAGCAGCGGCGCGGGCCGGCAGTGCCTCTCTGGGCCCCGCGGCGAGCACACGTCTCGCGCCCTCGACACGATACGTCACCCCACGCGACAGTTGGCGCGGCGCGCGAGTGGGCTCCGAGCCAGTGCTGGTGCAGACAGTGCAGTGCAGTGTGGTTGCTGGCGACCAGGCGCGGCATGCGGGCGCGCTCCCGGCGCCGGCGCCCTGCGCCTCGCTGACCCCATGCGCCCGCGCGCCGAGCGGCACGCGCCGCTGCTGCTCGCCCTCGCCCTCGCCTGCCTGCTGCAAGTAGGTGCTCACTGCTCCGGCTGTTCCCTTCGCCCTGCGATCCACCGGATTCAATTATATCATTTTAAGCTTACCGAACGAATTGTTATCCAGAATTAGTCTTGTCGAGACAGTCAATAGACTCCGAATCATGACAAATTATAAATGTAAACAAAGACTATCCAACCATATAGGAAATAGGAATGGATGTAGAGTCATTAAGAATTACCATATTACTTAAATAGGTATGTAAGGCAGATAGGAAAGTGATACTTGTAAACAAAAAAAAATTCTCAATAAATTTTTCAAAAAATATTTTTCATAATCAGGAAAAGGCTGGGGCCTGGGATAGTGCTTAAATTATGAACATCAAGATTGAGCAAAAAAGTGACGATTAAAACAAAAGTGCAAATTACATTTCAAGAGGCGACAGCGGCTATAGAATTACGCATAATAGGGAGATAGCGGCCGGGAGTCGCGTGTGAGCGGCGCGGGCGCATTCATTGACCGTTTAATGTTCTTAATTAACGTGGAACTGACGACCATTATCTTCCATCGTCGTGTCCTAGCGACACATTATCTTCCATCCACCGGATCCGATGCGACTCAATATAATTGCCCATGTGGGCTTAACTGATGATGTCGCTAATTGACATCATGAAATAGACAAGAGCTTCCTTTCTCGCGGAACTCGCACTTTCACAATAACTGCACATTCCACCTGTGAACGCTCCGAAGGCGAGATGAGCGCGCGCTGGCCCGGCCCGGCGGCCCGGCGCGCGGGCGCAGCGGTGGGCCACCTGCTCCCGACACTTTCACAAACCTCGCCGTCATCAATCTTCCGATAACCTTCGACGTTTGTTTTCAAATGTTCCCCGGCCGCGACCACATTCTGTCTACGGTGTCAAATTAAGTTACAATTTATGATTATTAAATTTTAAAAGAGTCGAATCCTAGCTAAATTACTATTAATATTTGTCAAATTGAGCTTCAAATTGCACGCCGAGAACCTGTTTCATTAATAATTTATGAGAAATGTCGGAATCGACTTTAGATGACTTGACCAGTCGTTGACCTGGGGACTCGCAAGTGATCATTCCCAAAAAAAAACTTGTAACTTCATAAATATTGAGATTGACATTCTAATATTTAGGATGTCGGAAAATTCATATCTAATCCAGAGAAAGATTGAATTAAAGATTGTAACTACCTCTACCTTTTTATCGTATGTATAATAGTAACCTAATGTAATGTATAATTTACATCGATGTCAGGTTGCTGCATAGGTGTGAATAAAGTTCCGCAATTAGTATGAATTTCAAATTTCAATAACAGATTGACAAATCGCCCTGAGGTACGAGCCTGCAGTGCATCTTTTTGTAGTTTTAGTGAGAATTACATAATATGTCATTTATTTCTGCTCAGATCCGGTTAAATTGATTCTTCCATAGGCCCGCAAACTCTAATAAAAAGCCCTCAGTAAAAAGTGTAACAGGGTCAAAGGAGCTCTTGGTATAATTCGTAAGACAATATTTGTGCTCTAATTGTTTTCAATCGATTTTGTATGTTAAAGTCTTTAAAAGTCCAAGCCCAAGTTCAAGTCGGGAATCGACAGCTTCAGGTTATGTAGTTTGTGTTTACTTACATGGACTACGGCAATGTTCGCCTCCATTTGGTACTTGAACATTCAGATATTGAGCGATTATATTTTATTGCCCTAATACATCGTCTCAAATTTTGGCCACCAAACTTTGAAGAAACGGCTTTGAATGCTATTTTTGTAATAAACACTCATTTTGATCACAAAGTTTTACTATTTGTGCATATTGCTCATTGTCACATGGCATTGCAGTTTATAACAAAAATACAACGAACGTTTTTAACGAAATAACCAGGATAACAGGCCACCAAAATCTACTTATTGAAAAGCCCTATATTTCGATCTTAGCGATCTTAGCTTATTTTTATGAACAACTAGTGGTCCGCTCCGGCTTCGCCCGTGGTAACTACCTACATGTTTAAACTATCCTATCTCTCAAGTTGGATCGAACTGCACATGGTGTGCGAATTTTATTATAATCGGTTAAGTGGTTTAGGAGTCCATTGAGGACAAACATTGTGACACGAGATTTATATATATTAAGATGTTCCATATTTTTTAGTAACGCAAGTATCTATATCTAGTATAAAAAAATGATTTAATATAATATTTGCCTTGGTCATGTCATCACGATTCACGCGTGAACAGCTGGACCAATTTTTATAAT
Source organism: Colias philodice (assembly GCF_061535455.1). NCBI lineage: Eukaryota > Metazoa > Arthropoda > Insecta > Lepidoptera > Pieridae > Colias > Colias philodice. The sequence continues at coordinate 10,945,912 of NC_143103.1, forward strand.
TCGTTTTTGTTGTGTTTGTTTTTGTCAGAAGAATCTTATGAAAGAAAAACTTCAGAAATGTTTGCCAAAAATTAATAAAATTCAGTAACTTTACGGCTATATTAACTTAGCGTTTGACTGTTTGCATTAGTTATACAAATCTGGGTTCCCGAACAAAATTATGTATAGGGATTAATTTTTGCAAAATTATCATTGATTACAATAAAGTCCTCCACATAACATGTAACCTATTCACTTACATAGTTAAAAGCAATCGGGACGATACAACAAAGGTAAGTTCAATAAATAAAATGTACACAGCAACACCACAACAGAACCTGAATATAGTTCGAAAGCTAGCTATACTACTCAAAAGGAGAATATTAAATGATCTAAACGTAGGTGCGTAATTAAGTTAAAATAAATTCCCAGAGTAATTTAGCTCAATATAAATAGATAATGGCGAGAGTGATCCGAGTATGGTCACAGAGCGGCGCGATAAGGCAAACGCAACGCGGCCTTCCGCCGCAGCCAGGCGCTGGCGGCGCGGCGGCATTGCGCTCGCATCCGCTCCCAGGGCGGCTGGCCATCGGGGAATGCGCTCTTACATCGTTGGGATGCTTGTAGCACGGCTATTTCCATTTACATATTGTTATTGACTTTGCTCTCACTGGCTCAGGAAATGGAGGTGAAGGCTGGAATCGAACTTTCCACCACACATTTAACTGACGATCCTCGAGCTTGCGTACACGGATGCTTAGCCAATTTGGTGTTCAAATTTGGTCTCGAACATTTTGTATTATGTATAAGATTTCATTAAACAAAAATTGTTTTCTCTCAATGCTTGAGAATCATTATCGAGATCACAATAACGACACAAAAAAATCGCAACAGTCCATTGATCTTCCTATCATAATATGTAATATTCTAACCGTGTTATCTATACTAATATTATAAAGAGGAAAAGTTTGTAATTATGTAAGTATGTATGTATGTATGGTTTTCACGCATAAACTACTGGACCGATTTCAAAAATTCTTTCACCATTAGAAAGCTGCATCTTCACTGAGCAACATAGGCTATATTGCATTTTCAAAAAAATTAGAGATCCTTACAAAAATGCAATAATAACCCAAGGTGTAAAAAATCTATACATATAATATAGTACATTGAAAATATTGAAAAAATAAATAGCAGGGGGTGTTACTGAATCGATACCAAACCCAAATATGTGATTAAAAAAATTTTTGTCTGTCTGTCTGTCTGTATGTGAAGACATCACGTGAAAACTAACGGTTCGATTTCGATGAAACTTGGTATAATTATACCTTATTATCCTGGGCGTAAAATAGGATACTTTTTATCCTGAAAAAATACGAAGAAAAAAAATAATCTTAATTTTTCAGTTTTATCCATAGACGTTGTTCTGTAGAACAGCGAACACACGTTGGGTATTATTATAGGCCTAGCCGTATTTGAGTCCAATAGATATTTATAAGATGTTACTGTCAGAGTTACTCAAAATGGAGAAATAAACCATCCACGCGAAGACCGACATCCGCGCGGACGGAGTCGCGAGTCGAGTGCGGAATCTATTGAAGATAGAACAAAAAAATGTTCTACGGTATTATAGAATGGATCAATATCTACAAGAAAGTCCGCGATACCATATGTCCATCTTCAGTAGTTATGTTACTACAACAACTTTTTTACGTTTTCAAAGTAAATAGAAGTGCCGACAGTAATCAAACCATGTTATCCATACACATATATTAATCCTTATCCCATTAAATGATGTTTTATTATAGACTGTTTCAATACCAGAAAAATACTTTTTAAATAAAAAAAATTGGATATTCCATTCAAAAGATACCTATAACGAATTTTTAAAAGTGTCATCTACAGAAAATAGTAGGTACTATGTATAATGAGCAGGCGTAGTGCGGGACGGGGTGAAGGTGATTTTCATGTGATTAAAAATTAAACCTATAGTCCGACCTATTGTAGACTTTTCACTGTCACGATATCGCTATCTATGCGGGTGAAACCGCAGGGCATTGCTAGTCTTTTCTATTTGTATTGAGTTGTGTTGACGACTATTCAGATACAAAATCCCTATTCAACTTTTACGAAATGTTATACCATAAGACAATTTATCGGTTTACTAACCTTATCTTTTAACGCAACCGATTATATTTCTTTTAGCTACCAAACACTTGAACGTTTCAAGATGAACATGTCAGCACGTTGTTCTGTTGTTGTTTTTATCTGTAGTCTCGGCTAATTGCTCCGGAGTGGCCATGTGCTGCCCGGCCAGGCGACACTGGTACCGCCTTCACACGCGTGACGCGACTGATGTACCCGTCTACAAATAAAAGAAAATATATATTTGGTATAAACATATAATTAAAATGCTGTACATCGCAGATAAAACTATACTAACAATATAAAGCGAAAGAGTTTGTTTGTTTGTATGAACTCGCTAATCATAGGAACAGCTACTCGTAAGACATAGGTAGCTTATTGTAGGTCTAAACTCTAAACCATAGAGTCTAAACCGATTTCACAAATTCTGTCAACATTGGATACAATGTCATCCCTGTGCGCTTTAGACTTAATTATATGTACGTGTATGTACCGAGGGCGAAGTCTGGGCGGTTGTTATTTTATAATGATTGACATATTTCACTCATTCGCTGCAAATCAGAAAAAACACCGTACCTACCAAAAAGTCATAAATTTGTGTCGTTTACCTTAAAATATGATAGTGTCCATTATGTAATTGATGTGATGTAACGCGATCAATAAAGTTATGTATTCTGGAGCCGTACAAGGCGATAAGGCGACAAGGCGCTGCGGCCGCTCGCTCCGTAAGGCGAGCCGACATTTCAATCGTCACATTATTTTTAATGTCTGTCAACACTACATTTTAATAAATCGATACTAAGGACCGCCCGACATTATTATTTTTTGAAATTTCACAAAATTTTTATTATCTCTATGTATTGTATAATATTACACAGAATGATAACTGTGTACATGTACTTTTTTTAGTTTAAGCCTCACTAAAAAGGAGAGCAAAATTTTTGTGTAAATGGGTCAAATATGAATAAAAAGCCACTAATTGATCCGGGTTGACCGGAGATACAACATTGATAGAGCATAATTGACTAAAGCGAAATATACAAACCTCTCTTTTATATTAGCTACTAGCTTTCGCCAGCGTGCTCAAGGAAATACCCATCGGAATGAGAATTAACTCCGGACGAAAGTACCCTTTACCTGTAGCTCAGACACTATAATATGCTCGACTCCAGGCACAAAAGTAACTCTGAAAATCACTCCGTTGCAACGTGAAAAAAAGAAACACTTTCCCATTATAACATAAGATATTGTATTCATATTTAGATTGATTTCTTAATTTGCAACAACACATATTTTAATTAATTTATTTACTTAATATAATAGGTTCATTAATTTCACCACTAGAAGGTACCAGTCATATTTTAAGTAAAAAAATTAAACAAAAACTTTAATGTGACTACAATAATTATACTTGGGTGTATACCACCGATGGCTTATTGTGTATGTATATAACGTTATTTTATTACATATCGTTTTTAGGTTCCGCAGCGCACGCGGAATATGTATTAGGTAAAATTTTGAAACATTGCTCCAATAATAATTTAGGGATTTCAAATGACTCTAACATCCGAGATAATAATCCAATTACCTACCCAACTATTTAAGAGGGGATATAAATCAAAATTACCAATCTTCTATTAGATGATACGTGTAATATTCAAGACAAAATCTAAAAAATAAAATCTTATATGTACATAAAGGGTGATTTTTTAAGAGGTAAGTATAGGATTTGATTTTCAAAAAAAACACAAAAAACTTGAAAATGTTGATGTAATCTATAATGGAATTGATAAAACGATCAATATAATTTAATGTTTGAAGATGATTTCATGCAAATGATGGCCGCGGCTCCAGTTTAGATGGCCCATTCGCAAGGCCTAATTTCGGCACACTCTCTACAACATATCGGCCGGTATATCACGAATACTTAAATGCTTCAATATTGGCTACCAGTGCGTCAATCGTTGCTGGTTTATCCCTGTAGGCATAAGAAATAGTCCAAAGGCGTTTGATCACGCGATCTAGGCGGCCAATCGACGGGCCCAAAACGTGAGATAAACTGTTCGCCGAAGGCGGCTCTCAATTGGGCTATTATTTCGTGTGCCGTGTGGCATGTGGCACCGTCTTTTTGAAACCACGTGTGAGGCATGTCCAATTCTTCCATTTTAAGCAAAAAAAAATAAAATCGCCAATCGATGAAGTGCATCGCGCACTTCTTAACCGACTTCACACTCTCTTAACCGAGCATGCATTTTGATAGTAAAATTCAATAATTTGCAAGCGTTGTTCGTTCGTAAGTCGATTCATGGTTAAATTATAGACCAAACTGAACAAGTTTGATAAAGACACAAGACACGATTCACGCGTGATCTATCAAAAACAGTATTGCCAAAAAGAAACCAGCAAAAAAATCACCCTATATAAAATTCTCGTGTCACAATGTCAGTCTGCATACTCCTCCGAAACGGGTGGACCGATTCTCATGAAATTTTCTGTGCATATCGGGTAAGTCTGAGAATCGGCCAACATCTATTTTTCATATGTACCACGGGCGAAGCCGGGGCGGACCGCTAGTATAATATATAATTACTAATTAGGTATCAAACTATACGATAAAAGAGATTACGTAAAACCAAAACTAAAAATAATTACTTACACAAAATGATCTGACAAATATATCGCAAATGTTTTAATATAATTATTCATGAAAAAAAAAATCATATTGTTAGGTACTATTGGGTACTATTTATAGTTACCATGTCAAGTAGAAAACTTAAAAGTGTGAAAATTAGAGATAACTTCGTGATTTTTTTTATCGAGTCAATTTTAATATTTTAATTTTGCACGCCTCATAAGCGAAGCGTTGAGGTGGGTACTACTGTCACTTCGCGCAAAACATCTGATTTTTCAAACTTAAAATGTCTTTATGTATCATACATTGCACTTGTAAGATAATAAGTACATACACACACACATATTAAGAAAAAACACTATTTTTAACGTTCATGATATTTTTGATGTCATTTTTGTTATTTAAACTAGTTAAAAAACAGTTTAAAAAAGTTCTGTCTTGGACGTCCGTGTGTCTGTATGTGCGGAGGATTTTCTTGTTAACACGATCATCGACGAACAGCGACCGAAATACTTTACTAATCGAGTCTTTTTTTTTCTCTTACGCTTGAGTATGCTCAGGAATAGAACCCTTTCATTTTTCAGGGTCTGATTCGATGTGGTTTAATTGTTATTAAATAAACAAAAATAATAATTAATAAATAATTATTAAAAAAAATTATGAGGCGTGCACTTTTGGATTTTCCAAAATTATTTATGTTTTTGATCAAACAGAATCCTTGAAAATATCGTCTAGTTTGATATATTTTATTTTTTAGATTTGGTCTTGAATATTACACGTATCATCTAATAGAAGATTGGTAATTTTGCTATAAGTAGGTATACGCACCCTTAATAGAGATAATATTATAATGTAGACATTTTTCACTAGGTATTAAAATATTTAAGTTTCACCTGCGACTCTTTATTCTTTAAATGATATGCGTACCTCAGGAGTGTGCAGCAAGCCTAAAGCTCTGGCTCGCGATAATGTGCGTGGGAAAATCTGCGCTCGAGCGCAAGCGGCGCGGGTGCGGGGTGCGGGGCGCGCGGGGGGCGCGGGGCAGTTCGCGACACTAGCGCATGCGCGGCCCGCGGGCCGCGACGCACTTTGAACTTGACAGCTGACAACTTGACCGACCCTCCGCTGTCCGCCCGACCGACTGACGTGCCTGTCCGCTGTCCTATCCAACCTTGTATCCAACCATTGTTGCTCTATGAGCGTTCTTTTATATTTCACTATGGAATTTTTTCCACGGTTTTGCATTCGTTAGAAAGGTCTCGGGCTCCGTGAGGTTTATAGCAAAGAAAAGGTGTCTCTGGTGGCGAAAAGGAGTTCGCCCGGTTTGCTAGTCATGTATAACTATATACCTAAATATCATATTCGAGCGCAATTGATCGCAAAAACATGTCCTTAGACATTAAATTGCTAAATATGAAGCAGATTTCTAATTTACAAAAAAAGCCAGCGCATTTGACTTATGTGCTGGTATTTTATAGACGAAGGTATGAAATATTCGATTGCATTAAATATCGACCGGGGACATGCGGCCGTGCGGTATGCGCGGACATACATTCATAAATAACTGACCGAGGTCACACTCGATTCAGAGCTTGTCTTCTTCTTCTTATATATAAAAATGAATCGCAAAATGTGTTGGTAAGCGCATAACTCGAGAACGGCTGAACCGATTTCGATAATTCTTTTTTTATTATATTCCTTGAAGTACGAGGATGGTTTTTATGTAGAGAAAACGTAAATGTGTACCACGGGCGAAGTCGGGGCGGACCGCTAGTTTATTAATAATTATACAGTAATACTGCTCAAGTACCTACCTATGTCGTGAAATATTGTATGTTTAAAAAAATCATATATGGAACGAGATAGGATACCTACCTACCTATTATCACATAGGTAGGTAGGTATCCTATCTCGTTCCATTCATCAAATCATATAATTCAATATCATAAAATTATTTACTAGATACTTATTTTCGCGATTTCAAAATATGTATGAGTCAAACTCAAACACCCAAAAAGGGAAACAACAAATAATTTAATTCTAATTTAAAACAATGGAAATAAACACCACGTTTTACGACAAGTTAAATCATAAGAGTAGGTAATTACACTTGTCAAAGTTTTCCTTGTATTTAAAATTATTATTTTTATATAATATTCTAAAAACATACAAAAGGGGCGCCCGCGCCGCGTAGAAGGGGAAGAGCAAAAGGGTACAAATATACATACCTAAATGACTTGGAGACAGTTTGCTGTTTCTGACGATGAAGCGCTACACTTCATTTTACAATTTCATACATATAGGTATTTTGTTGCAGCAAGACACTTCTTATTATGAATAATAATATAGTCGTTAGTTGTTAGTATCGTCAATATGTGCCCAATGCCTATCGTTGACAGGAGATTCAAATAAATTTATAAACTATGCTCGTGTTATTCTTTATCTATACATCTATACAAATATTATAAAGAGGAAAGGTTTGATTTTTTGTTTGTTTGTTTGGTTGTATGAATTGAATAGGCTCCGAAACTACTTGGCAGATTTGAAAAATTCTTTCACTGTTGGAAAGCTACATCATTTCTGAGTGACATAGGCTAGGTTTTATCCCGGAAATCCCACGGGAACGGGAACTATGCGGGTTTTTTTTTGAAAACGCGGGCGAAGCCGCAGGCGGAAAGCTAGTCTTTTATAAAGAGAACGACATCAACAAGCCTAACGTGACTTATGTTTTGTGATCAATAAGTGTTGTGCGTATACCTAACTCTTGGAGGGAGCCGCTGGCGAGGATTGTGTCACGCAGAAAGCCGTGCGTAGAGCCGCCGGCCGCGGCGGCATGCTCAGCGGCCGGGCGGGGCCTGCGCCGACACGCCTCGCCGCCCTACGCTTCAGTTTCAATCTATTTACTGTACTGAAAAAGTGAAAACCATGTTATTTTTAAAGTGAAACTTTTATTACATCGTCTCAAACTTTTTGGTCTGTGTAGCGCATGTCGCGTGACGGTCGAACCGTACGATAATTATCGTACAAATACGATAATTTTGTGCCTAAGTTTCACTTTTACCGTGGTTTCACCACACAACGTTTTTGTTTTATCTGTCGTTCTTTATATCTTTGGTCGAGTTTCGAACACTTAATGAAAAGCATTCTAATTCCTAAGTGAAAGAATTGAACGTAAAAGTTAAGGTATTGTTTTCTGTAACTGAAAGATCTGTTTCATTTTACAATTAGTGTTCGTGTATGAAATTTATTTACAATAAACGTAATTTAGATCAAGCAGTAGGTATCAGCACCTAAAGTTCTTAATCCGTTCGAATCAGCATGCATCATAAATAATAAGCAGCTATCTATGATAGCAAGGGAAAACTGGGATAATGAAAGAACACTATGAGTGTTCTTTCATTATCCTAGTTGTTTTATATCATGTTGACCTAAAACAGGCCATTGAAGTTATACGCAAATGGTAAATAAGTACTTTATTTGCATTAAAACATGGTGTATATGAAGGTGTTACAACTTACAATACTATATTACAGCATGTTTGGCTGTTACTAAACAGCATGCAAATTATTTTAACTGCTAATTTATACTGATTAATAACTTTACGAATTTCCAAAGAACACAGGACCTCAAACCACAACACACAATAAGAATTTGGTATTCAATTTTAAGTAAGAATAACCGGTATTGTTGGTAAATTAATTTAAATTCTGACAACTCTTGATTTTTTATATATAATTAAAAAAAAAAAACTCGGGCATTTTAGTCAAAATTTAGGTATAAGTAGTTTCCTAACAAGAAACTATACCTAAATTTTGTTGATCCTTATTATATTATTTTATGCAAGATTCTACCTTGGTGAGAAAAACTAATATTATTATGAAAATTGAAAAGGCATGAAATGTTTTTCTTTGCTTTTAGGTAAAGACCTTAAAATCTTATCCTACCTACAAATATTATAAATGCGAAAGTTTGTGAGGATGGATGTATGTGTAATGTGTATATATATGTTTACATGTAATATTACTGTTTCACGCAAATACTACTGAACCAATTACAATAAATTGAATGGAATGAGACCCATGCGGGTTTTTCTTTGATAATGCATGCGAATGCTAGTGACCTATAAATTCTTCCATTAACAATATCACAAAATTTGTACATATTTGTACAAACCTACAAAACCAAATATCTCTTTGTTGATGTGTGTATTGTTTTTGTCATTATTCTTTTCCAGTAAACAACATAACATAACAGATCAAACTTGAAAAATGCTGTACCAAGTAAGGAAAACATGTTTATTTATGAGACTTTTTTCGAGGGTAGCAAAGCTATAGGTCTAAGTTATAAATAAGTTTTAAAAATAATTTAATATACTTACATAGTTACTTTCCTATTATAAATGTATGAGTTTCTAAGCTAATACACCTACCAGCATATAATCCTTACTTTCCTTTTTATTTGCAAAACCACCAACACTGATTATTGTTATTTAAGATGGTGAACTTAAGAGACAATATCAAACAGATGACAGAGAACTTTAACACCTGATGTACTGACGGATGTCTGAGTTTCAAACGCAACTGCAGTCCAACAACACTCCCACCGCCTCAAATATCACTACTGAGTTTGCTCTCTTACAAAACTTTATAATGTCATCGCTTAAAAAAATCCTGCAGAGTGAAGTTGAGACGTTGTTCAAGCTCCATGATATTCAGGAAATTCGCACCCGTCGTAAGATCCTTCTATTATATGGAGTCAACGAAGAAAACAAAGAAGACACTAAAGCTGTAGAATTAGTCTCCATCAACTCTTCTATCAACTTTGTCCAGCAAGCTCCAGTCGCTGAATCTCAATATTGATTCCTTCAGTCGCTGTCATCAGATGGGCCATGTGAGTAATGATTCTGGCAAACCTCGTCCTTTGTTGGTTAAATTCAGGGATACGCCAGTGAAGAATGCTGTGTGGTTCTCTAAAACCAAGTTTAAAGGCACCGGTTGACACCGTCTCTCTAAATATCTGACAAAATCGCGACACGAAACCTTCACGGTCGCTCGGAAGAAATTTGGTCTCGCCAAATGTTGGACCAAAGATGGCAACGTCTTCATTATCGGTCCTGACGGCCATAAGTACCAAGCTAAGTACATACTTGCTTACGCGATTTAAACACTTCCGTGCGCGCGAGTGGATGATGTGCATTTAATTCCCAGTGATCCCATATCGTCCGTATCAAATAATCACTCTAAAGGCGTAACTAGGCCTAAAAGATTATATTTTATAACATTTTGTTTGTATACTGTACGTACGTCCCTTTCAAACAAACATCACCTCTAATGTTGCGTCTTATGTTCTCTTTTCTCAAATAATCTCGTTCTGCATGTTCAATTACCTGTTATTAACCTCTTTTGTGCTTATAATAATATTTTTATAAATTATTGTGTTGGTTTTAAAATATTATCTAAAGTACTTCTTCTTCTTCTTCTCTTAATTAATGGCTCCACCCAATAAAAAGGGACTTCGCCAATGTCCAGTATATATGGGAGAGACAGGACTCAAATTTCAGCCAGTTAGACTTGTTCGGTTGTGACATTTAACATTTGGAACTGAGTGGGAAAATGCAGAAATTTTGATCAACTTGGAGCGGCTAGAACAAACACATAAGACAATACAGGTTATATATATTACAGACTACAGGATACACTAATATAGTTTATAAATATAATACGGGGTTAATACTTTAGTTTGTTAAAGGAAATAAATTTAGATAGAATTTCAACAAATTTGGAAGGCACTAATGTCAACAAACATTTAAAATTTGTGGGACGAGGGATTTCAGGAGGGAGGACATCCAGTAATGAAGAACGAAGCTTGGTACATTCAAAGAATAGGTGGTCAGTAGTACCTTCATCCAAACCACACTCACAAATAGAGTGATCACGTACTCTAATTTTCGCCAGGTGGACAGGAGTACAAGCATGGCCGAAGCGGAGTCGACAGATAGTGGATGTTACTAGTTTGTCAAATTTGCGAAAACGGAAAAACCACGGTTTGTGTGGAATAGTAGGCTGAATATCCCAATAGAATTTACCTTTTGTGCGGCTGGACTCTTGCCAAAGATTCAACCACTTCCCATCCAAACGCAATTTTGATAGTGGAACAAGGTCTTGACTATAATTACTGAAGTGAGTATTGCAACCCACTTGCGTAGCAGACTTAGCCAAAGAGTCAGCCATCTCATTACCGCCTATACCAGTATGACCTGGTATGTAAGTGATTTGAATGTGGAGACCCTTATTGAGGCAATTTATTATCTAAAGTAATTTGAAATGACATCATAACAGTTATCAATTGTCGTACATGTCAATTGTCAAATGTCAATCTTGATGTCATCAATATTCAATAGTACCTATATGTCAGCTGTCAATCAAGTGTTGTTTCGTTTCATGTAATTTTATAGTAATTTTGCGTTATCTTGTATTATTTTGCTTTTGCTGGGGGTGTAGTAAAAATTAGCGTTTTACATAACATGAATATAACACATCTTTATATTATATTTTATTCCTATTATTATATTTGGGGGGGGCAGTATCTCGCCTCGCGGCGGTATTGTGATTGTAAACAACTCCGGCTGAGTGGCCCGACGGCACAGACCTTGGCACAGACCCTGAGTATATAATATGTTCTGTGGCACAGACTGAGTGTGTAACCTACCGATCTCGAATATAATACAAGTGAATACAATATATATTACACTTACAGTAGTAAGTATACAGGGTGTAGGTAATCGTTAAGTGTGCACAGGCGATTATTCCGTAACTATAACAGATAACAAAAAAACTTTAAACTGATATTGAAAGTACTATACCCACCTATACCTAAGGGCGTATTCAGAAAGAAAGCTTGAAACTTATAAGCGCTTATCGGCGCTTGTCATGTTCATATATTTTCCTGCGCGGGTTACCAGCACTGACAGGAAAATATATGAACATGACAAGCGCCGATAAGCGCTTATAAGTTTCAAGCTTTCTTTCTGAATACGCCCTAATGAGTAAAATGACAATTATTATAACTTTTTAAAAATAAAACGAGAAATATTCAAAAATGTTACATGAAACGCTCCCATACATTTTATTACCCATAGATTTTGTATTCATAGCAAATGTTCGACATGAGATCCTATTACCCATAGATTTTGTATTCATAGCAAATGTTCGACATGAGATCCTCGTTTTGGAATACCATTGTATTCCACATCGAGCTCTAAATTACAGTTTCTAAATGTTCCTCCTGTAATTGTTCCTCCTGATCCTTAAACTTACTAGGCTAGGGCCCTACTGCAAACTATTCAACTGTTTTTAGTTATTGACATCACTCACCTATTATAATATATTATAAGTAATAATAATTTTAGGTAGCCGCCTATTAATGTGCCTTCAGGCACCTATCAGATAATAACGAGAGCAATTTCGGTTTCAGCGCGCGGCGGGGGCGGGCGTGTTCGAGCTGCAGATCCTCGAGTTCTCCAACTACCGGCTGCAGCTGGCGTCAGGCGCCTGCTGCGGCGGCGGCGCGGCGGCGGGCGGCGCGGGGGCGGGCGGCGCGGGGGGCGCCGGCGGGGTGTGCGCGCGCGCCTGCCGCACGCGCTTCGCGCTGTGCCTCAAGGAGTACCAGTCGGCGGCGGCGCCGGGCGCGTGCTCGTTCGGCCGCGCCGCCTCGCCCGTGCTGGGCACCGACTCCTTCACGCTGGCCGACCCGCTCTACACGCTCGCGCTTCCCTTCTCCTTCCGCTGGACGGTGAGTCACCTCCGTATTACGTTTATTATTGATCATTCGTTTTAATATAAAAATCGGCTATTAGGGTGATAGGGTCCCGTACGGCGTACCGGAAAGAAATCTTACAAAATCTAGAACATAACTTATTTTCAAAAAGGTTAAAACTATACAGTTGTAATCCTTCGACATTCACACTTCGATATCAGGTAATTGAATATAACGATTAAGTAATAAACGATTTCTTTTTTTCAGCGCTCTTTCACACTGATCCTGCAAGCCTACGACGACTACAACTACACTGATCCCGGTATGTGACGCGCTCTAACTTATAATAGAATGGTACTCTCACTATTTTTGTTTCGATCGATTTGAATACATTTTATTTTATTTATTTATTTATTTTATTTATCATTTATTCAGGAAATTATTACAATAAGATTACTTACAATTATTAAAACTAAACAATTTAAAAATTACATATTATATACTTAAAAACTAAAATTACATTGACATAAAAAAAAGAAAAATAAAAAGCAATATTCCCTGAAAAGGTCTTGGCTCAGCACAATGCCATAGTTCTTTGAACCATGACGCTGATATTCTGCCAATACCCGTTCGAGGAAGTTCAGCGTACCAAACACAAAATATAATATGTAGATTGTAGATAGTATATGAAATAATAATATTTGTGTATATAATAGAAATAAAATATAGAAAATATGATTATAGATAAAACGAATACATAAAAGTGATATGAATAAAATATGTATAAATATAAATAAGATAATACATAAAATAACGATAGTGTATAGAAATAAAACGTGAAAATATCATAATAAGAAAAAGAAAAGATTTCTCGTGGCAGCCCCAAGTCTGTGCGGTGTGGAGCGAAATAAATATAAATCTATTTTTTACTTTGTTTATCAAGTAAATGGGCTTTGTACAATTTTTTGAAAGAGTACTTTGAGCACACTTGTTTAATCGGCGGTGGGATATTGTTCCAGCACTTCGTCGCACAGTACTTAAAGCTACCACGGAAAGCTCGCGATCGATGCCGATTTTATCGTAGTCCTCTTTCTTCCGCTTCATCTGTGTCCTTATAAATTATACTGTTATGTGGCTTAATAACAAAGCACAATCCGCAACCTATCGAAGTTTCCACTGTACGGTTACTATCAAACCCCTAACGGACGGTCGCGATCGGTTGCAGACGAGACGGGGCTGATCGAGGAGGCGTGGTGGTCGGGCATCGTGGAGCCAGGCGCGGAGTGGCACGCGCTGCGGCACGCGGGCGCCGCCGCCGCGCTCGCCTATCGCGTGCGCGTGCTGTGCCAGCCCAACTACTACAACACCACCTGCACCACCTTCTGCCGCGCCCGCGACGACAAGTTCGGCCACTACGCGTGCTCGCCCGCCGGCGACAAGCGCTGTCTGCCCGGCTGGCAGGGCGACAACTGTGAGAAACGTGAGTATCCAGCGAACCTATCTACAGACGATCTTAATTTTTAAATTTTATAAAACGATGAAGATAATGATTTTTTTCGATTACTTTCAGCGGTGTGCAAGGACGGTTGCCATCCGCAACATGGGCGCTGCGACAAACCCGGCGAATGCCTGTAAGTATTATACAAAATTCTTCATGGTTTGGTGGACAGTCCTGATCTGCTTAGTTTCCTCAATTTAAACACGCCAAGAATTGGTACCCGTATTCACACTCATAAGATATAGGTACACACACTCATGAGATAACTTAATTCTATGTCGCACTAAATACGGCCAAAAATCACCTATCAATCGTATGTGTTCTACTTATAATACTGTCTGCCATGAGCTCGACTTGTTTAATGCATCGGTCAGTACAATCAAAAAAATTTTTTTCTAACAAATATGTAACTACTTAATATGTTTTAATTATTGTTACAAATGTAGGTTTATAATTGTTTGCATGTTGTGTTCGCTCCTAGAAGGACCTCCAACTAAAAGTCACAAAGATTATGATTGTATTTTCACTATTTCTAAATGTTGGAACGTCCAGTTAGCGGACCAAAAAAAAAGTAATGCCTGTAAGATCGATCGTACGAATTAACCGCGTGTATGTAACGGAAGCTCATTGCGGGTCTGTGCGCAGGTGCCGGCCAGGCTGGCGAGGCGAGCTGTGCGCGCAGTGCCAGCCCTACCCGGGCTGCAAGCACGGCTACTGCAACGGCTCCTCGTGGGACTGCACCTGCGACACCAACTGGGGCGGCATCCTCTGCGATCAAGGTACTCGACTGCTCTTTGCCCTGTATAAAAAAGTTTTTTGGTCAGTTTGCCTGCGCGAGAAGTATGGCTATATTTTTCAATCGTAATTGACGCACACATACAATAGATTAGGGGAGACCGAGGGGAGTTGAAACAATTTTCACGTTTTGTTTAATATAACTCATACATAGGTTATTCTATACACTTGCGAATGGTTAGCATAAATAAACGGTAAGCGTTAAAAATGGTGGTGAAAAATTGACTTAATCGTAACAAGTCAACTTGTTTTAATTCCCCTCATACCGAGGTAAGATGAAACAGAGGTCGAGGAGAGTTGAAACATTATGATTCTGGGGAGTAATAGGATCTGCAAAATAAAAATGATGATTTGATTCAAAGGTTTTAATTAAAACTTATATTTTCAAGTAATCAACGACCTTTATAAGCAATATTTTAATGACATATCAGTCAAGTACGTCTAATACAAATAATAAACACCAAAATTAATAAAATTTGACATGAGTAACATCAATTATTATAATCAGTCGAATTAACAAAATGTTTTACATTTTTATAAAACTAAATCTTTGACATAAAATAGTTAATAATCAGTCGTTTTTTAAGTATTACAATCAGTGCCTACTATAAACTATTTACGGAACAATAATCAAAAAAATGTCAAAGACAAAGTTCTCCACCAGCACAAGCTTCATGAGCCCACAATTGGCATTTCAGACAATGAGCCCACTTTTCTTTGGATCTGTTATTTGAATAATATATGATTCCATAGAGCAAATGCAGCAGGATTCCTGTTCTTCTTCATCATTATCTTCTTTTCTTGACAACCTTACCTTTTTTAGTTTTACAGCCTCGTTTTGATCTTTTTCTTGCTTTAATTCCTCTAGTAGGCATGCTTAAACAAATAAACACATTAAATTAACAATAAAATCCTATAATCTTCGTACTTTTTAGCTATAGTCAGATATTAAATTGAAAACAAGGAGAGATGAAACAGTCTGTTTCAAATCACCTCGGTGAGAAAAATCCTCCCAATTTTTATTCAAATCACGAACAAGCAGTAAATACACAGAAATCAAATTTACCAAGTATATATTTCAAGAATCTATAGATAAAAAGTTTTTAAAACGTTTATAACTCAACCCAAAAAACAAAACCAATATTAAAGTACAAGCATCGTAAAAAATCATGAAATACTTACTTTTAGCGATTTTCGGCACATGTCATTAAGAACTACACAACTGCACAAATGACGCCACCGACGTGAACTGACACGATAGCTGGTGGCGGAGGTGGTTAAAAGAGACGTTGCCAGATCGCTAAAGGTTTTAAGTTCCGAGAAATCGGGACTGTTTCAATTACTCACCTCTGTTTCAAAACCCCTCGGTCTCCCCTACACACTACAGTTTGCTTGGCTACGCATTATATACATAAGCAGTAGATGGATTTTTCCCGAAGAGTACGTATTTCATACGTGAAAAAATGTTTTATTTTTGACCCGCGGCACAGCTAGTATAATATTATAATAATACTAGCTTTCCACCCGCGGCTTCGCCCGCGTTTTCAAAGAAAAACCCGCATAGTTCCCGTTCCCGTGGGATTTCCGGGATAAAACCTATCCTATGATTCCATAGAGCAAATGCAGCAGGATATGGTGTATAAGCTATATTGTGGTAAAGTTTCATTCAAATCCATTCAGTAGTTTTTACGTGAAAAAGTAACAAACATCCATACATCCATACTTACAAACTTTCGCCTTTATAATAGTAGTAGGATGCTCTGCTATAATACTATGCTAATAGCCATTGCGAATCGAATAAGCAATCGCTCATATAAATTGTGTGTTAATTTTTTTCGAAGTAAGTTACAGACAATATTAATTATAGATATAATTTCAGACTTAAACTACTGCGGGACCCACGAGCCGTGCCAGAACGGCGGCACGTGCGAGAACACGGCGCCGGACCAGTACCTGTGCACGTGCGCGGAGGGCTTCTCGGGCGCGGACTGCGAGCGCGTTGACAACCCGTGCGCGCCCGCGCCGTGCGCGCACGGGGCCTGCGCGCTGGCCGCCGCGCCCGCCGCGCCCGGCGCGCCCGCCGGCTTCAGCTGCGCGTGCGAGCGCGGCTGGGGCGGCGCGCTGTGCGACGTCGACGTGGACGACTGCGCCTCGGCGCCCTGCCGCAACGGCGCGCTGTGCCGCGACCGCCTCGACGCGTTCCACTGCGAGTGTGCGCCCGGCTGGAAGGGGCCGACCTGCGCCGAAGGTATGCGCCTGCGCACGCGTGTGCCGCACGAACGGTTTCATTGACCGGCAAATATTCAGCCGTTCGATTAAACATTTTATAAACTGAAGGCATAATAAACGCGGTGACAAAAAATAAGCTGTTCGTCATATACATTTATTTTTGCGTGAGTTAGCCTGAGAGAGCGTGAGTGAGCGTGATTTAGCCTGAGTTAGCGTGAGTGAGCGTGATTCAGCCTGAGTGAGCGTGAGTGGTCCTGAGTGAGCGTGAGTGATCCTGAGTTAGCGTGAGTCAGACTGAGTGAGCGTGAGTGGTCCTGAGTGAGCGTGAGTGATCCTGAGTTAGCGTGAGTGAGCGTAAATTAGCGTGAGTGAGCGTGAGTGAGAGTGAGTTAGCGTGAGTGAGCGTGAGTTAGTCTGAATCAGCTGTTTGGCTGGTTGGCTGGTTAAAGTAAATGCAATTTTGTCTGACGATAAGACATTATTAACCAAACTTTGACATAATCATGAAAGTGAAATCAACAAACAATTTTTCTTGTAGATGTAATCATTTCATTTGACTTATAATTTTTTGACGTGACAACGTCTTATAATTCGATAGAGCCGGCTACACGCGCGAAAAAACATGACTCATGCGGCGTTACCTCGCTCTGAGGCGTTCCATGTATGGCTTGAAGTGCAAGCGAGAGCGCGGATCGAGCGACCAAGAATCACAATCGGACGTTGTCACGTTCAACTATCGTCAGTAAACCGACTTTTTAAAACGGGTGCAATGGCGGCCGGCCGGTAGCGCCGCAAACGCTACGTCCCGCAATTTTTAAATCTGTAATTAATATCTTCGAAAATATTCACGGTACATAACAACGGTAACATACGGTGTAAAGGGCAAATATTAAATGAACAATGTATTCAAGGTATTTAATTGGTTAAGGATTAATGCTGTATTGGTGAAAATCGCTTCGAAAATTAGCTATTATTTGTCGTAAAAAGTAAATGACAAAAAAATGTTATTGTGGTTTATCCATAAGAGATAGACATATACCATCGCGGACTTTTCTGTAGACCTTTTCAATGTGTACAATACTTAGTACATTATTTTGATAAAACTCGTAGGGTTCAGCCTGCGTTTGCAATGTAAGCGGAAAAAATGTAATTATTTACGACATCACATTAGAAACCTCAAAAATATCAGTACTTCTCCACTATTTAATGCATATTATTATACATATAAACCTTCCTCTTGAATCACTCTATCTATTAAAAAAAACCGCATCAAAATCCGTTGCGTAGATTCAAAGATTTAAGCGTACAAAGGGACATAGGGACAGAGAAAGCGACTTTGTTTTATACTATGTAGTGAGTAGTGATAGTGATAGTGATTATTATGATTTATGTAGTTAGATATAAATTACATATCATTATGAAAAATTAAATTGTAATCATGGACGTATAAAAAAAAGACGGACGCCGTATTACGAACAAACAACGTGAAGCCACCATAGTAAGCTAGCGATCGTGTAAAGACAATGAACACGCACACACTCTCACCATAGTAAGCTAGTCGGCCGCCATTACGTCGTGAACCGTTGACCGATTAACTGCGTCACTGTTTCACAAAAAATATTTAAAATGCCGTCTTGCGTAGTTAAATGGTGTCGCAACAGTACAATTTTAAATAACAAAACACAAGGGATTACATTCCACAGGGAACCAAGTTATTTCATTAATGTTTTAATGACAAAATTATTACGACAAAATTTATAGAAAAAAAATACAGCGGCCATTGTCATCAGGACATCTGTTGCCATAGTGTTGCCATGGCAACATGTCACACACACATGGATGTGTCGCCGCCATTACTAGGCTTCACTCAATGTTTAGGCGATATTATACCGTCCGTCTTTTTTTATACGTCCATGATTGTAATATTGAAATGATTTTAAAAGAGCAACTATGGAGTTTCTTGTCGGTTCTTCTCCATAGATACTGCTTTCCGAATCGGTGGTAAATGTTAAAAATATGTAATGACGATTCGAAAGTGCTTCTAAAAGAAGTCTAATTGAATAATTTATAAATGTTTGAGTTTGACTTTGACTTCATTTACATATCGTCAGACGTGGACGAATGCACCGAGATCACGGGCGGGCCGGAGGGCTCGCTGGGCCCGTGCGTGAACGCGGCGGCGTGCAACAACACGGGCGGCGGCTACGCGTGCGCCTGCCTGGCGGGCTGGACGGGCCGCGACTGCGACCAGAACGTGGACGACTGCACGGGCCAGTGCCTCAACGGCGCCACGTGCATCGACCTCGTGGACGACTTCCACTGCGCGTGCGCGGCGGGCTACGCGGGCCGCACGTGCGCGCGCGACGTGGACGACTGCGCCTCGCGCCCGTGCCGCCACGGCGGCGAGTGCGTCGACCTGCTGGACGCCTACCGCTGCATCTGCCCCGTCGGCTTCTCGGGCACGGACTGCGAGGTTCGTTCCCCTAGCTCCGATTCGATTCGCTCGACTCGATCTCGTATCTTTCTTATTCTTCCGATTGACCCGTATAACATATTATTAACCTTTCTCAGGCGCCACTAACCTACTAAACGATCTCTGCTTCTAGCTTACCTCCTGTTACGGACGATACTGCTCGGTGAGTTGGTACACCTTAATATCGATTTGACGTCAGTTGTATATTACTCAGCTCACATAATTGCCTCAATGTCGAAGCCGCTTATATTTACTCGTGGCACAGGACGACCGCGACCACTGCGCGGGGTCACCGTGCGCGAACGGCGCGCCGTGCTACACCGCGCAGAGCGACTACTACTGCCACTGCGCGCCGGGCTGGGCCGGCAAGAACTGCACGCAGCGAGCGGCAAGAGAACGTATGCGTCCTATCGATCTAATTGTATATTTTATTTGAACGATTTATGTAGAAAACGGCTCATAACATGGAATTTTCAATTCACAGAAATAGACGAATGCGTCCCGAACCCTTGCCATAACAACGGGACCTGCACGAGCGGCCCCACCGGATTCACCTGCGCGTGCCGCGACGGTTGGACCGGTGAGTGCTCGCACTGTTATAACGGCGAATTATTATATAAAAAAAAAAAAATAAATAAAATAATATTTATTTGCCAAAAGAAGGTTATTAAAATATATACAGATTATGACAGCGGACCCCGCACTAGGCACAGCCTGTCTCGCGGGGCCATAAAACGATTATACAATAAAAAAAATGGAGGTTCACATAGGGTCCAACACGTATAATACAATGCAACTTTGAACATCAGGACGGTATGGTCACTTTATATAAAAGTAAATATCGTGACAAATTTCTCATAACTTCTACGCATCCAGGCGAGACGTGCTCTGCGGTGGACGAGCCGCACTGCGAGGTGCCGTGCGCCAACGGCGGCACGTGCGCGCGCGCCTCGCCCGCCGCGCCCCCCGCGCCCCCCGCGCCCGCCGCCCCGCCCGCGCCCGCGCGCTGCGTGTGCGCGCCCGGCTGGGCCGGCGCCGCCTGCGACGTGCCCATCGCCCCACCGGTATGACCCTACTCATTTTTTATTTACTAATACGACTTTTTTTTTGGTCCGCTAACTGGACGTAGGTACCTACATTAATTAGAAAATAGTGAAAATGCAATCATTTTTGTATATCCACTATCCAGTCCGATATTCTAAAGCTTATAGAAATTTATTTTGAATTTTTTCTATACGAGTAATGTGGACATTGTAATAAGGGCTCCATACAGTAGATGAAAATTCCAAAATACTGCGAACAAAAGCATAATATAATATTTTATAAGTGGACAGTTGTTTAAATGGTTTAGCGAGACGAAGTATCATTCCTAGTTGCTTACAGGCTTTAGAGATTATATTGTATTCAATGTGTAAATTAAAGCGTAGTTTTGTATCGAGAATAACTCCTAGATCTCGTACTTCCGTGACGCGTTTTATTTATATAAGTGAATATGAGGTACGTACAGCTTTAAAAAAACTTGACCCAAATAAAGGATCCGGCTTGGACGATATACCGAACGTTTTTCTTAAAAACTGCGCGGATAGTTTGTCTGGGCCTTTGTGTGAATTATACAATAAATCTTTAAAAGATGGCATTTTCCCACTGCACTGGAAAAAGGCGCGGTTAACACCAATACATAAAAATGGTGATAGGAACGCTGTATCGAATTACCGACCTGTGTCTGTTCTTCCGGCACCTGGTAAAGTTTTAGAATCGCTGGTTCAACAGAAAATTTACTGGCATGTTAAACATAAACTGCACCCAGAACAACATGGTTTTTTACCAAAGAAATCTACCACCACTAACTTAGTCAGTTTCATTGAGGATGTTGCCGGCGCTATCGATGAAGGACAGGAAATCCACGCTATTTACACGGACTTTAGTAAGGCGTTCGATTTAATTGATCATAATTTATTACTAAGAAAGATTTATGAATTGGGTATTCATGGGTCCTTGTACCGCTGGTGCGAATCATACTTAAGTAACCGGACTCAATTAGTCAAGATTCGAGGATATACATCACGAGCTAATGTAATCCCAACGGGCGTGCCTCAGGGATCCCATCTGGGTCCCCTTTTTTTCTTATTATTTGTAAATGATCTTGCCAATAGTTTAAAATGTAATTTTAAAATGTATGCGGACGATTTAAAATTGTATATGCGAATTCAATGCGAAGACGATAAGAATATGCTACAAAAAGAATTATACCACGTTGAAGATTGGTGTCTCAGGAACAGAATGCTATTAAATGAAAATAAATGTTATTGCATGAACTTCACAAAAAAGAAGAACACGTTGCCTCTTTCATATATTTTAAAAAGTAGCAATCTTAAACAAGTATACAGTATTAGAGACTTAGGAGTCATGGTGGACAGTTCACTGAATTTCAAAGATCACATGGATCACATAATAAGTAAATCGTCCAGTCTTTCCGGATTCATTTCTAGGCAATTAAAATATTTTAAGGACCCTTGTGTTGTGATTCCTATTTACAATTACATTGTAAAAAGTGTCTTGGAATATAACAGCTGTGTTTGGTCTCCCAGCTATGCTGTGCATTCCAGTAGATTGGAGAGAATTCAGAAAAGATTTGTATATCAACTGTCGTACATTAATAATCAATGCAAAACATTGGTATCATACGAAAAAAGATTGAGTTTTTACAAAATGAGGCCTCTAAGTGTGCGCCGCAAAGGTTTGGACATACTGTTTCTGTACAAACTGATACATGGTCTTGTGGATTGCCCTGAACTCCTTTCGCGCATTAAAATGGAAGTTCCACGTCCTGCTAGCCGTTTGGAAAATAGGAAGTGCTTTAAATTACCCTATTGTCGTACTAACGTAGGTCAAAATTCTCCTTTATACAGGTGCTGTTCGTACTATAATGGTATTAGGTATGATTTCGATATTTTCTCGAGTTCTCTAGCCTCAGCCAGAAGTAAAATATACTCTGCGTTGAGTACCTAAAAAATAGTAGTAGTGTTATTTTATGTAGTTTTACTGGGCACGATGTGCTCACTGGTTTTAGGAGTTGCACCGCAAATGTTTTGTTCTGGTGAATTGTTCTTAGGGCTATTTAAGTGACAACTTCGATTTGTGAGCCAAATAAAAAAAAAAAAAAAAAAAAAAAAATTATTACCGGAGAAGGCGTAATCGAAAATAAGGGGATTACGTTTTCTGTTGAATGAAATAATTTGACATTTATCGGGGTTAAGAAATAATTGATTGATGTTGCAGAATAATTCAAACTTCTCTAAATCTGATTGCAATTTTAAACAATCTTCAAGTGTATTTACTGTCATAAAATTTTTTGTATCATCGGCGTAAAGTAGATGGTGTGAATTTTGAAAACAAGAACCTATATCGTTTATATAAACAGTAAACAAGAATGGACCCAAATGGGAACCTTGTGGAATACCCGAAGGAATCTTTAGGAATCCAGAAGTGTAACCATTAAGTGCGACAGCTTGGCTTCTATTAGAAATATACCTACGATTGAAGCCAGCGGAAAAGGTCACCGTGTATACCAAACTTGGATAGTTTCATTACGAGTGTGGAGTGATTAATTTTATCGTAAGCTTTTGAAAAGTCAGTATACACGGCGTCATACACGGCGTCCACCTGCAGGCCGGCATCAAGAGCATTCAAAATAAAGTCCGCATATAGTACAAGATTAGTCTCTACGCTACGCCCCCGGAAGAAACCATGTTGATGCTGTGAAATATGTCGAGATGTTATCTGTTTTAATTGGTTTGTGACTATCTTTTCAAAAATTTTTCCTAATACGCATAATTTAGAGATCGGCCTATAATTTTGAACGTTTTGTTTATTACCGCCTTTTGAAATGTGTGTTATTATATTAAAGCCTTTTTCCAAATATCGGGAAAACATCCTTCTCTTAATGACTTATTGTAGGTATGTATATAATCCAAACTGGAACAGAGAGTTCTTGTGATAATTTTGAAATAAGAAAAGGATGCACACCATCGTAATCGGCACTTTTTTTGGTGTCAACTTTTTTTAGATGCATCTGACACACAACGTTACACAATCATAATCTGTGTAACGTTTAGTTGGAAGGCCTTCTAAAAGCGAAAAAGCGTATTAATATAATTAATAGAACACATACCTACGGTTGATTGGAGAATTTCGACCATAATATTTAGTGCGACATAAAATTAAGTTAAAAGTCTTACGATTATGAATATGGGTACCGATTCATTGTGTGTTGAAATTCAGGAGACTAACCAGATCACTGATCAGGACTGTCCATTAATCCATGTAGAATTTTATATAAGAAGACTACGACTATTTTTTAATTTGGTTTCCACCTACGCCAATCGCTTCTGGTGTCGTAGCCTGTAGGTACAATAAAGTCTGTTGAACTCGCTACATATTAACATACCTACCGGCAGGCGGTCTCCGTGGCGGTGGCGACGGTGGCGCCGGGCAGCTGCTCCTGCCTGCACGGCGGCACGTGCGTGTCGGTGGGCGGCGCGTGGGCGTGCGCGTGCCGCGCGGGCTGGGGCGGCGCGCACTGCGAGCGCGCGGCCGACGGCTGCGCGTCCGGCCCGTGCCGCCACGGGCGCTGCGTGGGCGGCGCGGGCTGGTGGGCGTGCGAGTGCGCGCCGGGCTGGGCGGGGCCCGACTGCGCCGCGCCGGCCTGCGACCCGCCCTGCCCCGCGCCGGCCGTGTGCTCCGCCGCCGCGCCCGCCGCCCGCT